>NW_024081267.1:824227-913115 GCF_003009895.1 Hyaena hyaena
TCCCCCTCCTCCCCCCTGCTTCCCCATCCTCCCCTCCTGTGCTCCTCCATGCTCCCCCATCCTTCTTCACTTATCAAGTGTCAATATTCGGCCCTATTTGTGGTCTCCCCACATAGGTAGGCTTTTTCCTCAGAACCATCTTAAAAGAAAACAGTACTCACAACTAGAACACTTCGTGGCCAGTACTTCATCCCGTTTTAGGGACCAGCCAGCTCAGCCCATGAGGAGTCCCTGCCCCTCCACCCAGCAGCCGGGTGCTCCGATGGAGCCCAGCGTCCGAATCTTAGAGAAAAACGCAAAACCAAGCCGTGTTGCAACAAAAGCAAGTGCGGGCTGAGCGGAGGCAGTCCCCCAGCCCCGCACATGAAAACAGCAGACGGCCCTGCACCCAGTGACCCTCGTTACCACCTTTGTCCCTCACGTCAAATGCCTGGTTAAAGTTATTCAGGACGTGAAATGCTGTGAGAAGCTTGATTCTGAGGGAAAACAACGTGGCTCGTGGTCCCACAACACGATCGCTTCATCCATTAAAACTTTAAGTATTGATTTTGGAATAATTTTAGAGGCACAGGCGAGTTGCAGAGACAACAGCTTCTCCCAAGGTCCACGTCCACACAACGGGCTCCGTTTGACCAGAAGTTAGCTTGGGGGACACGCCACCAGCTACAGACTCAGGCTTTACCTGCGTCTGATCTGGGGCACGGTAATGTGTTCAGTAAGCATGGAATTTTAATGTTGTTTGTGCCCAGAATTCTATCAAAAGAGAGCAGAGAGAATTTGGTTACCTTGACAAGTGTTTTTTTTTCCTTTATAAAGAAATAAACACCTTAAGTCTGGATGTTTTCAATGAGGGGCAGGAGCGGAGTGGGCACACGGTTCCCACCATCCAGGGCTGTGTCATGTGAGCAGCCCACCCCCCTCGCCCCGAAGAGCAGCGGAGCCCACAAAGCCCTTGGGTCACCTAGAGTGAGCAGCACAGAATGGGTCTTTGCCGCCATCGGGGAGCCCTTCAGAGTCTGAGGACCCCGTTTGGTCTGTTGGACCATTAATGAAATAATTGGATGGGAAAATTGTGGTCAATGAAAGAATGCCTGTAGAGACCTCTCCCCTGTGGCCTGGCTCCTTCGACCTCAGGTTACCCCTTGCCCTTCTTCCTGATGACCCCATTCTACCACCTATCGCTGCATAACAAACAACCCAAACTGTGGCTTAAAATGACAGTAAACACATCAGTCCCATTGGGGCTAGTGGGTCGAGAATTTGAGTGCAGCCTAGCTCTGGTCAAGGTGCCTGGTGAGGCCGGGGCTGTGGTCTCACCTGATGGCTTGACAGGCAGGAGTCCACGCCCTCGCTCTCCCTTGAGGCAGGCTGTGCCGGCTGGCGGCTGGCGGCCTCCGCTGCTGCCCACACGGGGCTTCTCTGCACTGCGGGCCGAGGGTCCTGAGCGCGTGGCAGTGGCCCCCCTCCCCCTGGAGCCAAACGGCCCAGGAGGGGAAGGCAGACCTGAGCTTGGAGGCCACCCTCTTTGTTTCTGGTGTCCCAGCGGCCGTGTCACCAGGTCACCTCCACACAAAGGGCACAGGTATGCAGCACAGGAACACCCAGATGTGACTGTCCCCGGGCTGTCCTGGGAGCCGCTGCCACAGCGTGTTCCCTGTTGGTTGGTGCCACCTCCCTGGTTGACATGAGCCCTCCCAGGATGCTTTCCAGCCAGGCCACATCCCACTCCACTTTTTTTTTTTTTTTAATATTTTTATTTATTTCTAGGAGAGGGAGAGAGAGAGAGAGAGCGTGAGCAGGGGAGGGTCAGAGAGAGAGGGAGTCACAGACTGAAACAGGCTCCAGGCTCTGAGCTGGCAGTCAGCACAGAGCCCGACGCGGGGCTCGAACCCACGAACCACGAGATCATGACCTAAGCGAAAGTCGGACGCTTAACCGACTAAGCCACCCAGGTGCCCCCCACTCCACTTTTCTTTATCAGCCTCGGGTGGTCATGCCTGGCTCGCTGCCGCGCTGCACGCCCTCATCCCTGCCTTTGTAGGTCACTTCTGCGCAGCGGGCTCTGGGCCTGGGTCCTCCGGTCCTGATGGGGCTCCACAGCCAGCGTCCTGTCACCTGCCGGATGGGGCAGCTCTGAGTCCTCAGCGAGGTGGCGGCTGCGGGGGTGGGGGGCATACAGAATGTGCACTCACCTTGGTCTTCACCTTCCTGGAGGGAAGCGCGTCTGCGTCCACGCACACGATGGCCCGCACTGTGATGTGCCAGTCAGCGCCTTCCTCACAGACTTCCTCAGATCTCGGGTTAGAAGGGAGACTACCTGGAAGTAAAGTGGGTAGTATCTGCAGCCTGACTGCCCCCATCAACGGGGCATGGGAGTGAGCGTGCTGTGTGGACCCCACTGGGAAGCACGTGGGCTCTGGGGAGGCACAAGGTAGGTCCTCACGGGCTTGAGAACCCCACTAGCTTCTCCTTCACTCATTTCTTCACAGTCACACATTCCCTATATGTGCAGTGTTGTCCCGGGGGGGTTCCATGGTGACCCCCAGTTAGCAACAAGGACATCAAAGCTCACAGAATCACTTTGTTTCTAAAGATGCATCACATCTCGGTGAAGAAGCCACCATTGGAATGTGGGCAGAACTTGTGGTCTAAGCTCTGTAGGATTCCACGTCTTCCAGTATTTACTCCCCGAGGTCACGGAGCTGTCGCTGTAGGTAGGGTGGGCCCTTTCACCGTTCCTCTGATGGTCACTGGGCCCTCCCTCAGCTGGGGGACCTCAGTGCTCAGGCCTGCTGGACACCCGCAGGGTCCCAGTGTCCTGTGCCTGCAGCTCTGTGCAGAGAAGCCCACAGGCGAGGTGGAGGCTGGGAGACTGGGCCCCCCTCACCGGCTCGGGGCACTGGTAAACCACCGCAGGCCACGGTGCAGAGGCTCGCCGGGGCCTGGACAGCTCTCCAGCCGGTTTGGGCTGTATTTTCACAGAAGAGGCAGCTGGGGAACCAATGAGCTTGGGCGTGTGACGATGCGGAAATGCAAAGGCAACGTCTTTGGTGACCCGTGTTGCAAAACTCGCAAAAGGAAGTTGTGTTCGCTGCTGCCAGAAGTCCGCCCCGGACAGAAGCGCGCGCTCCCACCGAGGGCAGGTGAGTGGCGCTGGCTCCGGGGTCTTGCCGGCCCCCACAGCCTGTGCTGGTACTGCAAGCGGTGCTTCTGGGGACGAGGGTGCTCAGAGCAGGAGCCATTTGGGGTTGGCGGCCTCGAGGCAGGAGCCTCGTGGTGGCCCCTGAGCGGTGTGTCGTGCGCGCTCCCCAGCCTCCCGGGGGGCCCGCCTGCGAAGAACCAGCCTGCTGTGGGCCGTGTCCACAGCAAACGTGCCGCCTGCCAGGACCGCACCGGGGGCCGTCTGGGGCTGCTCAGACTAGCTGAGATGAACGGAGCCCGGAAGGGGCCGGGATCTGAGGCTGACCGGCTCAGGGCGACCCCCCGTGGGCCCCGCCTGCGCACCTGTCACCGAGGCCCTGGCCAGTGCTGGTCTTCCCTCGCCTGGGCCGAGAGGGGGTGGGTGGTCCCAGACACAGTCCCTGGCCGCCTAGGCCTTCCCACGCAGTGCGGCTCTGGAAGGTTCTTCTGCAATCTGCAGTTTAGACACTGACTGGGCTTGGCTGTGGTGGCACTACTGGGGAGGAGGACCCTCTGGGAACCCCACATGCAGACTCCTGGGTGGGGGGCATCACGGGTGGCTATGGGTGGAGCCAGACTCCAGCGTGTTTGTGCAGAGCAGGGGGGTGTGTCCAGGAGCACAGCTGTGCCCACAGCACCTGGCTCCTGGGACCCTCGGGGCTCGTGGCCTTGGCCACTCCCGCAGGAGAGGAAACAGGGGGCGTTGGGCCTTAGCCTGCAAGTTGCCCGGCCAGGCCCAACTCAACCCTTCAGAGCCTGACAGCTCAGCCGGGCGGGGCCGGGTGTGCAGGGAGGAAGTGGTTTGTCTCCAGCTGGGTGTTTGCAGGATGCTGGGGGCCCTGGTTCCCCTCCTTGGGGTTAATGTCTGGGTCCCCGCAAAGACCAGCACCTCCTACAGTCCAGGGGTCTCTGAAGCTGGACGGGACTGTGTGCCCTGACATGCAGAGGCCTGAACATTGGTTGGTCTGCTGAGTCCAAAGCTCAGATGGGGGCTAAACAAGGCCCTGGAGACAAACGGGGCATTGCTGCCCTGAGCCCCTCGGGAGCCCAGGGATGGAGATGTCCTTGGACCCAGAACACTGACAGTGGTGCACCTGCTGGCCCCTGTCAGTGGTCGGTGCTGGGAGCCCCGACCTCACCTCATCCTTCAGACCTGCCCTGGGTGGATTCTGATTCCCACTGACACATGTGGGAAGTGACACACCTACCTCAGTATAGGCGTGAGTATGGAAGTTAAACCATAGGAAAGATGTTAAACCCAGCCTTGAATGGGGCATCACTCACCTGCGCAGCCCCCTGGCTGCCTACGGCTGGGAGACCCATCCTGGCTCCAACTCTAAGATTCCATCTCTTCCATCTCCAGGTGCATGTCCCCATTCTCCAGATGGTCAGGATTTCTCATTTGCCCTGGTTTTTCCGTCCGGGACGCTGTTCTCTCTCTGGGATGCTGTTCCCTCTCTGGGATACTATTCTGTCTGGGTCACTGTTCCCACTCTCTGGGACACTGTTCCCTCTCTGGATGCTGTTCCCTCTGTCTGGGACACTATTTCCTCTGGCTGGGGCACTGTTTCCTCTGGGATGCCATTCCCTCTGGCTGGGGTGCTGTTCCCTTTCTCTGAGACACCGTTCCCTCTGGCTGGGGCACTGCTCCCTGTCTGGGATGCCGTTCCCTCTGGCTGAGATACTGTTCCCTCTGTCTGGGACGCTGTTCCCTCTGTCTGGGACACTGTTCCCTCTGCCTGAGACACTATTTCCTCTGGCTGGGGTGCTGTTCCCTCTGGCTGGGGCACTATTCCCTCTCTCTGGGATGCTATTCCCTCTGGCTGGGGTGCTGTTCCCTCTCTCTGAGACACCGTTCCCTCTGGCTGGGACACTGTGTCCTCTGTCTAGGACATGTTCCTTGTCTGAGGTCTCACATATGACGGTGATGATTGGTCGTGTAGGTGCCCAGTGAGGTGGACGGTGCCCGACCTTTCCGGGGTGCCCTGCTGGCTCCGATGGGCCTACGAGAATGAGGCGCCTGGGCACCCAGGATGTGGCACTTGGCCGGCCCAAGTGAGCGGCCCTGGGAAGGTGAACCCGCCGCCTGACATCCCCTTCCCACAATTACCTGTCAGGTCACTCACTGCACAAATGAGGCCTGTTATCGTGGGGAGGCCTCCATCGGGGCAGCAAGGACAGTGACCTCTGTGGTCCGTGGGAAGCCTCCCGAGGGTGGGCGGACTCAGGCGGGACCAGGCTGCAGACACTCAGGGTGGCTCCTCAGGAGCACGGGGCAGGATTTCTGTGCCATTAGCCTTGGGAAGGTTCTCGTCTGCCTGTTTCACTAGCTGTTTTAGTGAGAATTTCAAACGTAATTGAAGGTAGGGCCGCACACCCTCCAGAGAGCAGGTGGCCCGGCGCTGGGCCAGAAGTTGGTGGCCGATGACCCACACGGCCCCAAGGCGCAGTCTCCGCCGGACGGGCTCTGCCGCCCTGGGGCGGCCGGGCGACGGCTGCAGCGCGCAGGGACAGCGAATACAAAGCGCAGGAAACAGAAGTAGGCACGTGCACAGAAAGCTCAAGAGGAAAACAAAAGCAGGAAGGAAAAGAAAACAGTAAGTACAGTCGAGGTGGTCGGTTTTACAGGCACAGCCAGCTCCGCATGCTGTGCGTCCCGCGCAAGCGCCGTACACCTGCGTGCCGTGCGCCCCACATGCTGTCCCGCGTGACAGGCGTCCTGGGTGGGCGCCATGTGTGTCGTGCACCCAGCATGCTCTGCGTCCTACGTGCCATGCGTCCCGTGAACGTGCCATACACCCGCGTGCTGTGTGTCGCCCATGCTGTGCATCGCGGGTAACGTGCATTCTGGGCGCCTGGGGCCCCCGTGCCGTGCGTCCTGTGAACCGTGGGTACCATGCGCGTGCGACCTGCGCATGCGTCCCGCGTGCTCTGCGCCAGCGTGCCGTGCGTCCCGTGCGTGGGCCATACACCTGCGTGCCGTGCACCCCTCATGTGCGTCCCTGTGCGCGCGTCCGGCATGCCGTGCAATCTGTGCGCATGCGCCTCCTGTGCCGTTCCCTAGCGTGCCGTGCGCACGCTGTGCAGACCGTTCCGTGCGCCGCGCGTGACTCGCGTGCGTCAGGTCCACACCCCCATCCACCCTGGGGTCTGTGTCGGCCCCCCAATCTTCGTCAGGCCCCCGCAGGTCTGTGTCAGGGTCCCTCCCCCCTCTGTGTCAGCCCCCCCCCCACGTCTGCTGGAGCCCCCGGGGCCAGGTCTCTGGGGGGCAGGACCCCAGGGCGGTGGTGGTGGCTTAGCAGCATCAGGTCAAGAGGCTGTCGGGCCGCCGGCTCCGGGCAAGCCCGTGCCACCCCCGAGTGTCCCCGTGGGCCGGGCAGCGGGGCAGTACGCTTCAGGTGCTTGTGAGTCACTGCTGACTCGTTCGCACAACTTCTGAGAGAATTTTCTGAAACACACTTTTATTTAAGTGTGTGTGTGTGTGTAGTGTGTGTGTAGTGTGTGTGTGTGTGTGTGTGTGTGTGTGTGTAGTAAAGTACAGGTAACCAAAGTCTGCCATCTATGCCACCTAAGCCGCTTTTAAAGGCCTGCTTCAGGGGCGCCTGGGTGGCTTAGTCGGTTAAGCGTCCGACTTTCGCTTAGGTCATGATCTCGCGGTTCGTGGGTTCGAGCCCAGCATCGGGCTCTGTGCTGACTGCCAGCTCAGAGCCTGGAGCCTGTTTCAGTCTGTGACTCCCTCTCTCTCTGACCCTCCCCTGCTCATGCTCTCTCTCTCTCTCTCTCTCCTAGAAATAAAGAAAAACATTAAAAAATAAATAAATAAAGGCCTGCTTCAGTGGCATTAAGTGTGTTCACAGCCTTCTGCAACTGTCCCCACCCTTCGTCCGGAACATTTTCATCCGAAGGGAGACTTAGAAACAGGGCCGCCCGCCCGTGCCCACCGTCCACGCCCTGTCTCTGGCCTGATGATCCCGGGGGCCTCTGTGGGTGGGATCTGCGCTCAGCATCCTGTCCTCCAGGCCCATCCGTGAGGTGGCGGGTGGCGGGGTCTCTTTCCTCTCACCGGGCGAGTAACTGTCACACGGTCCGGGCACCTGCTGTTTATCCGCTCATCCCCTGTGGCCACTGGGCTCCTTCCCCTTTTTGACTCCTGTGAATAACGTGTTGTGAACACGGCTGTGCAAGTGCCTGTTCGAGTCTCTGCTTCCCGGCCTTGGAGGGGAGGACATTCTCCAGGACAGAGCGCGTTCATGGTGGCGTGCGGCGTGGAAACGAGAGCAGTGTCTCCCAGAAAGGCTGCAGCCCAGCCAAGAGCCCTGTGGGGGCCATCCAGCCCCTGTCCCAGTGCTAGGGGGACAGGGGGCATTAATGTCCTGCTTTCCCACAATTCCTAAGTTTTCTAAAAAGGAGGCATCAAACTGTTTTTAAAAGTGCAGTAACTTTGAGTGATGGTGTGAGCCTGCTCGGGCATCCCTGCAGGCAGGGGCAGCACCCGGTGGCTCTGTCTCCTTTCCTCTGTGCTCAGCTTGCACAGAGGTCCCCCCGAGGTCCCACCGACCCCAGCCACGTGGCAGGGTATGTGGCACCCCACCGTCTGCATCCATGTCTGTGTGTTCAGCACACGGGGCAGAGACCGCGGGCTGAGGCCCAAGACGAGTGCCTGACCTGGAGCGAAGCAGCCCTGGGCCACCGGCCTTTCTCACCGCCAGCTTTGGGTTCTGCCGCCGTGTCTCCCAGCCCGGACCTGTGTGCAGCTGTGGTGGCACGGAGGTCCCTGGTGCCGTCCTGTGGTATTTTCAGTCTTGTTCAGATTTCTGCCGCAGGTGACCCGCCCCCTGAGCTTGGTGGGGGAGAGGGCAGCCCCACTGAGCATCTCGCACAGCTCGGGCTGGCGGGGTGCAGCCAGGTGGCTCCCACTCAGGGTGTCTCTGGGGCCGTTACCAGCCGGGGCTGGGACAGTTCCAGAGGCTTCTCAGGCTCACACCTCCGGCAGCTGCTGTCTGACAGGGTGCCAGGGGCCAGACGGCAAGAGATGGGGACGCTGGTGCTTCTAGCGGGGTGCCTGCGCCGCTCCCGGGAGCAGACATCTGGCCTTGGGTGGAGCTAGGCGGTGGTTGGCCTTGTGGTCCATCTGCAGGACTGTCCCAGCCTGTCTAGGGCAGGCCGCAGGCAGTGCCAGGGCCCCAGGCCTGGACGACAGCATACCTGCCAACCTGCCTGCTGGCTGCCCCTTAAATGGTCCCAGCACCCTGGATAAAGGGGATGTTCGATCCCCCGCATAGTGTGCGTCTCAGAAACTCTCTAGGTGGAACAGCAGATGAGTACCTTCCCTGTGTCTGCTTCCACTCAGCACAGCGTTTCCAGACCCTTCCGTGCAGTTGGGAGGCATTCTCTTTCCCTCAGTGTTTTGGGAAGGTTTGTGTCGAGTTGGTATCATTTCTTCCTTAATGTTGGACAGAATTCACCAACTTTGTAAGCCTAGTGTTTTCTCTGTGGAAAGACGTTTAAGTGCAAACATTTCTTGTGCTTACTTAGATCTGTGGATTTATAGTTTCTATTAAATCAGGAAAAACTTTGGTCATTATTTACTCAAGCATTTCCTGCTCAATCCTTTTTTGGACTGTACTACATACCTGGGGAGTCCGGTTATATGCACACTGTCAGCGGGGTGTCTCCACATCTCGCTATCTCTGTGCTTCGGTTGGGATGGCTTCTGTTGCCACTGCCCTCCCCCCCATGTGTGCGTCCCCATCTCTGCCGACCTTGTGCACAGAGTAGGATGTGGTGCCACAGCTGCCCTGGCCGGTGCTCTCATCACCGTTCCTGAACGTTGTTCAGGGACAGTTATGCTGCATATAAACGGGGGCTTCCCGGGCCTTGAGCAGGGCTCCCCGTAGGTCCCCCGTGGGGATGGGCATTGCCCAGTCTGCGCCAGCGCTGTTCCCTCCAGCGGCTCCTCGGTCTCGTGGCGCCCTCCCGCGTGCACTGAGCCCTCCTTGGGGGGCCCTGCAGCGCTCTGCTCCCTGACGGGGCTCCTTCCAGTGCTCTGCCCGGCGACCTCCACCTCCTGTTCTCCTGGACTGTCACCCAGGTCCCTGTCCTGCTGGGTGACAGAGTGCACGCTGTGCCAGTTGCCGCCTGCTGGGGGCACTGTGCTTTGCCGCCTGGTGGGGGCCGTCTCCACCCTGACCAGAGGCGGTGGGTTTCGGAGGCTCTACCTCGTGCCGGCCAGCCGTGCTGGACACATGGAGGCTCAGCCTGCCGCAGGGCTGTGTCCTGAGTGTCTGCTGGAACTTGACTTTGTCCCCTGCTCTGGCCTGGTGTCTCTTAGGAAAAGGGCCACTCCAGAGCAGTCTGGCCACACGCGCAGGAGCCCTAGGCGGAGCTGCTGCCTCAGGACTCTGCCCGGAGGTCTTCCTGCCCTGAAGCACCGAGGGGCAGGCTCTGGACGCCGTTGGGTTTTGCGCAAGAGCGAGAGGGAGCTGTGTCTCCACTGGTGGGTCTTTAGCCTTGTTTCTCGAGGGAGGAGGGGAGCGTGTGCAGAAGCTGTTGGTCGCCGGGCTGACTGTGGGCGTGGGCCCCGGGTGCCGCGTCTGGAGGTGTGGGGAGGGTGCCCGCCGGCTCCCTGCACACCGGGTGTGGCCCTGACTCCCAGGCGTGGGCGCCACGGGCAGGACAGTCAGTCCTGGCCCTCGGGCTGCCCCTGCGCTCCGTCCACCTGTGGCCGTCACCCTTGCAGGGTTGGCCACGCTGGGCGGGGCCATAGCTGCCCTTCCAGCCCTGCCTTCGGAGCCAGCCTGGCATCCCGGCGTCGGCAGAGACGGCGGCTTTCACGCTCCCGCTCCCACCGTGTGTTTCAGGACCCCCGTTTCTGACGTGCTGGGCAGGAAGGAGACTTTCAGCCAGTTCCGCTCCCGCTCACGGCCTGAGCTGCCAACCAGGCCCGGAAAGAGCGCAGCCAGCAGGGAGCCAGGTGCAGAGCCCTCCCCGGGCACCTGGACATCAGGTGAGTGGGGGCAGAGGAAGATTTTGGGGATTGTCATCTCCCCTGGCCCAGCCCCCCCACCCCCCAGACTGACACCTGACTCCCTGTCCTCCAGGAGAGGTGGGAGGTGAAAGCAGGAAGGAGCCCCAGGGCGCTCTGGTGGGTGGAGGAATGTGGGGGGAAAGCCCTGGCCTCCCTGGCCCAGGTCTGTGGCAGGTGCCTGGTCACCTGTCAGACACGCAGCCCCAGTGATGCTGGGGACCCGTCCCCTCAAAGCTACATCATGGGGTACACAGCACTCGGAAGCCAGAGCACTTTGCAGACCTAATCCACTGCCCATGACCTCAGGACCATGACTTCTGTGCATGTAGTTTGAATGTGTTGAGCAGCGGGTGTCTTCATAGTACGGGACTCCTCTCCCTTCTCTCTTCTCCCTTCCCTCCCTCTTCTCTCCTCCCTCCTCTTCCTCTTCCCCTTCCTCCTCCTTCCTCCCTTCCCCTTCCCTTCCTCTTTCCTCCCTTCCCTCCTTCCCCCTCCTTACCTTCTCCCTCCCTCCATTCTTCCTTTCCTTCCCCCTCCCTCCCCCCTCCCCCTCCCTCCCCCTCCCTCCCCCTCCCTCCCCCCTCCCTCTTCTCCTTTCTTCTTTTCCTTTCTCAGTTTTTTCTCTTTTTTTAATGTAAAAAAATTATTTAAAAAGTAAAATGCTTTCCATTTGCTGATGTCTAAAAGTGTGCCTGGATAGGNTCCCCTTCCCTTCCTCTTTCCTCCCTTCCCTCCTCCTCCCTCCCCCCTCCCCCTCCCCGCTCCTCCCTCCTTTCCTCCTCCCTCTCTTCCTCCTCCTCTGCTTTCCTTCCTCCTCCCCTTTCCTTCCTCCTCCCTCTTCTCCTTTCTTCTTTTCCTTTCTCAGTTTTTTCTCTTTTTTTAATGTAAAAAAATTATTTAAAAAGTAAAATGCTTTCCATTTGCTGATGTCTAAAAGTGTGCCTGGATAGGAGCCAGCTGGAGCTGCGTGGGCTGTTCACTCCACACCCGGCCGCCTCCCACCTCCTCTCTTCTTTGGGGGGGACATGCCTGTGCCCAGGGGCTGGCCCATGCCTGGCTGGCACTGACCCTGCTCATTTCCTCCTCCAGAAAGCCGCTGGCTAGCCCCCACGGAGCTCAGCTTTGAGGATGGAGTCGGGAGAGAGGCCTTCAACAGCCCCAGCCCCTCGTGCGGCCCTGGAGGAGCCCAGCGTTGGGCCTGACTCTTCTTCCCCAGAGCTGCCAAGGGCAGATCCAGGGAAGTTCCAGGCGCTGCCCCTTGGGCCCGGAGGCCCCTGCAAGGACCCTGACCCCGGGAGCCCTGGCAGCCCGACTGCAGGGGACGGCCCCCCAGATGCAGGCCCCGCGGGGGAGCCCAGCGGTGTTGCTAAGATCCCGAACCGCGACAGTGGGATCGACAGTCCATCCTGCAGCGTGGCTGGCGAGCACTTTCCCTGTGAGGAGGGTGGCGAGGCCAGCCCAGTCCCCACAGTCCCGGGGCTACACCCGCAAGTGGCCCCAGAAGGCAGGGCCCTGCGGGAGGAGGCCGACAGCGACGACGCGGGCGAAGGTAGCGGTGAGGAGCCAGACCCCAAGAACAGCCCCCCGAGGGCCCGTGTGGACACGGCCAAGGTAGGCCACCCCTCCAGGCAGCAGAGGTCTTCTGAAGGGCCTTGAGGGCCACGGGGACACCGCTCAGGCTTGGTTCCAGTAGCAGGGGCACGTCAGCGCGCTCGAGAGGCCCTGCCACAGGCCGGCAGGCAGGGCAGGGGCCCCGGCACCTCCAGCGACAACCCCACTCCCAAGCCTAGGTTAGCGTGGGCACAGCGGCTCCACCCCCGGTGGCTGTGACGGTGGTCTGGGTGCTGATGGAGCCGCCACCGCACCCTGCACCAGGACCGGCTGCCCGCCTCGCAGGCCCCCGTGAGGAAGGCAGCATGCGTGTCATGTACACTAGGAATGGGGAACCCCAGGGTCACCGTGGAGCCTGGCAGGGGTGGGAGGGGAGCCTGGGCACAGGAGCCAAGCCCTCAGCGGACGCCCCGGGGAAGGAGATGAGCCCACGCATGACGGGTGTGCTGTGACAGAGCCCGTCTGCGTCCTGTCAGCATCTCGGGGTCTGGGCTCTGCGCAGGGACGTGTGGGGACGGGGAGATGAAGCAGGGGGCCCTTGGCTCAGAGAGCCGGCCTGTGTGTGGGGAGGGTGGCACAGCCTACGGGCCCCACGAGAAGCACGGGTGACCCCAGACCTGGGGGAGATCCTACTGGCCACCGTGACCCATGACAGAAGACAGGCCCGGAGAGTAAAGGGCACCCACGCACCCCCGCTGTTGTGAGCCAGCTTTCCGGGGACAGGCGGGAGCCATGGTTTAATCTAGGTTTGGTTACTGTTCGGGTGTGGTAATGCCAACAGATTAGGAGACGACGGCCGTTGGCAAAGATGGCGGGGCGCCTGGCTGGCTCTGTTAGTAGAGCATGTGACTCTTGGTCTCCGGGTCATGCGTTCAGGCCCCACGTTGAGCAAGGAGCTTACTTACAAATAGATGGATTTTTACTTACATTTCCCAAGAAGGGGGCAGGCCAGGCCACAGGGCCACACGGGCAGGACCAGAGTGGGTCAAGAGGCAGAGGGGGTGGAAATTATGGCAAGTGCATATTGTGTTTTCTGTGGGAGGGAACAGGTGAGGCAGGGTGAGCAGGCTTAGGATCGGCCAACTTGAATGACCTCAGTGGGCCCTGGGCAGAGGCTTTCCCAGATGTCTGCATCAGCCTGGGCGGGCTTGTGTGTGAAAGACATGCTTGCACGTGGGTCCTTTCTATCTGTGCAGGAAACAGCCAACCCTGAGAGGGGCCTTGCTCTGGGGTCAGCAAGGTCCCAAGATGTCCAAACACCTGAAATACAGAAAATAGGGGCACCTGGGTGGCTCAGTTGGTTAAGCATCCCATTTTGGCTCAGGTCAGGATCTCACCATTTGTGAATTCGAGCCCCACACCAGGCTCTCCTTCAGATACTCTGTCCCCCTCACTCTCTGCCCCTCCCCCACTCATGCACACAATGTCTCTTTCTATGTCAAAAATAAATAAAACATTTAGAAGATTTATATACAGAAAGTAAATGAAGTGGTTACTAAAGGCCACACCAGCGTGGCTCTCACGGTGCATCCCAAGTGCTGGGAGCAGGTGCAGACCCCAGGCCTGTCCCATCCTCCCCACACAGACTCTGGGGGTGTCCCCAAGGCCAGGGTCTTGCCAGAGAAGGCCCATGTCTTCGCGTCTCTAATATGGAGATGCCAACACTCCTGGGTTTGTCTGCCGTCCTGGGTGTCTGGTTAGAACATCACACGCTGGCCCATCCTTGGCACCAGGTGCTGGACCAGGAGCCCTGGGACCCTGCGCCTCATGTCCCCCCGCCCAGGGAGAGTGAAGGCATGCTGATGTGGGGGGTCACGTACATCAGGCCAGCCTCTACTATGTGGAGGACGTCCCCGTGTATTCATAGTGTGCTGTTTTCGTCCCAAAAGGGGATTGTGTTTTGTCAAATGCGGCTTCTGCGTCAATTAAGATAATCACATGGGGCTTTCATTGTGTTAATGTTGTGTGTTGCATGTTCGTCTTGGAAGCACCCTTGCATCCCAGAATAAATCTCATGGCATATGGTCCTTTTTACGTACCGTTGAATTAAATTTGCTAGTGTTCTGTTGAGGGCTTGTGCGTCAGTGTTCTTTAGGGAGGTTGGTCTGTAGTCTCCTCTTAAAGTCTTTGAGTGGCTTTGGTGTCAGAGTAATTATGCTAGCCTCACAGTGCAGAGATGTTCTCTCGTTTTAAAAGGTTTTATTTATTAGTTTTGAGGGGGGGGGATGAACGTGAGTACACGCACACAACTGGGGGAGGGGCAGAGACAGTGGGGGAGAGAGAATCCCAAGCAGGACTCTCCCTCAATGTGAGCACAGAGTCCCGTGCAGGGCCAGATCCCATGAACCATGAGATTATGTCCTGAGCCGAAATCAAGAGTCAGATGCTCAACAGACTGAACCTCTCGGGCACACCTGTTCTCTCCTCTTCAGTTCTTGGAAAGCATTTGAGAAAGATTGATATTAATTTTCCAATGAAATCATCAGGTCCTGGGCTTTTCTTTTTTGGGAAGTTTTTTTATTGCTTAGTCAATCTACTTACTCATTTTTGGTCTATTCAGATTTCCTATTTCTTCATGACTCAGGCTTAATGTGTTTCTAGGAATTTATCCATTCTTGTAGGATGTCCAATTTGTTGGAGTGTAATTGTTAATACCAATCTTTTATGATCCTTTTTATTTCTGTGACATCAGTATAATGTTTTCTCTCTTTTAAATTTTTTTAATGTTTTATTTATTTCTGAGAGAGAGAGAGAGAGAGATAGAGAGACAGCATGAGCAAGGGAGGGGCAGAGAGAGAGAGGGAGACACAGAATCTGAAGCAGCTCCAGGCTCTGAGCTGTCAGCACAGAGCCCGACACGGGGCTCGAACCCACGAACCGTGAGATCATGACCTGAGCCGAAGTCAGACGCTTAACCGACTGAGCCACGAGGCGCCCCTCTCTTTTATTTCTAATATTAGTAATTTGAGTATACTCTCTTTATTTCTTAATTTAGCTAAGAGTTTGTCAATTTTGTTGACCTTTGCAAAAAACAACGCTTAGTCTTGTTGATTTTTTCCATTGTTTTTCTGTTCTCTGTTCCATTTATCTCTGATCTAACCTCTGTTATTTCCTTCCTTCTGACTGCTTTGGGTTTAGTGTGTTCTTTTTCTCATCTCTTGAGGTGTAAAGTTAGGTTGTTGATTTGGGTGGAGGGTACTGCGTCTGTCTGCTTGGTGGTTTGGCCCACAGTGGTGCTCACAGCCTGTTTCCTTCCCGGGGCTCTGCCTGCGGGGGGGGCGCTCACGTCCCTACCGTCTCTGCGTTGCTGTGTCGTCCTTCCGTTCTGTCAAGTTTGCTTCCCATGTTCAGGACCTATGAGGTTTGTGGTTGTGTCTTCTCAGTGAATTGATCCTTGTATCATTATATCCTGTCCCTTGTTCTGTCTTGTAACAGCTTTTCCTTTATTTTTTAATTTTTCTTGTTTTTATAGTTTTTATTTATTTTTGAAACAGAGAGAGACAGAACATGAGCAGGGGAGGGGCAGAGAGAGGGAGACAAAGAATCTGAACCAGGCTCCAGGCTCTGAGCTGTCAGCACGGAGCCTGATGCGGGGCTCGAACCCACGAACCGCCAAATCATGACCTGAGCCGAAGTCAGATGCTTAACTGACTGAGCCACCCAGGCGCCCCCAGTTTTTCCTTTAAAGCCTGTTTTGTCTGATACCAGCGTGCCCACTCCTGCTCCCTCTTGGTCTCTAGGTGCACAGGATCTTTTCCATCCTTCACACCTTCAGCCTACCTACGTCCTTAAATCGAAAGTGAGTGTCTTGTGAACAACAGTGGTTAGTGGATGGTATTTTTTTTAATCCCTTCAGGCCAGTGTCTTTGGGCTGTTTAATCCATTTACATTTAAAGTAAAGTAATTACCAGGGCGCCTGGGTGGCTCAGTTGGTTGGGCATCAGACTTCGGCTCAGGTCATGATCTCACGGGGTTCGTGGATTCAAGCCCCGTGTCAGGCTCTGTGCTGACAGCCCAGGGCCTGGAGCTGCTTCAGATTCTGTATCTCCCTCTCTCTCTGACCCTCCCCTGCTCATGCTGTCTCTCTCTCTCTCAAGGATTAAAAAAAAAAAAAAAAAGTAAAGTAATTACCGATTGGGAACGACTGTTGCTATTTTGATCATTGTTTTCTACATGTCTTGTGGGTTGTTTGTTCCTTTCCTACTGCCTTTCTTATTTTTCATTGAATTTTTGTAATGGTAGGTTTTGATTCCCTTCTCATTTCCTTTTGTGTATGTTCTGTAGGTATTTTTCCTGTGGTTACCATTGAAATTACATAGAACACCTTAAGTTATAGCATTTTATTTTAAACTGGTAACAAGTTAACTTTGACTGCAAAACCCACTCCTTTACAGCAGCCCCTCCTCCCCACTCCGTTATTGATGTCACGAATGACACGTTGATATAGTTTTTACCTTTTAGCGTAGATTTTCAGTTTTCTAATGGCTTTTGTCATTTAAATTTTATGCACCAGAATTACAGGAATGCCGGTCTCATCTGTGCGTGGGTTTCCTTACCGCTGTGGCCGCCGCCCCTTCACAGCCTGCCGGACTCCAGCGTTTCGTACAGAGCAGGGCTGGGGATAGTGAACTGCTCGTCTTTTGGGTTTTTGGGAGATTCTTTTTTAATTTCTTCATTTTTGAAGGACAGCTTTCCTAGATACAGTATTCTTGGTTCACAGGTTTTTAATTTCAGCACCTTAAATATCTCTTTTCTGGGCTGCGGTCTCGCTGACAGAGGCCACAAGGTCTCTTGCTGTGGCTGCTCCACCTGCCCTGTGGCCAAGGTCTCTGGGCTGCGGAAGCTCTGGTGGGGGGTCGGCAGGGGCTGCCGTGCCTTCCCCAGAAACCTCCCCGAAAAGTCCCAGGCCTCCTGGCCTCCTGGGCCCTCCAGGACCCCTGTGGCCCGGCGTCAGAGCCCGCCTGTCTCCCTGCAGCGCTCCGAGCCCCAGAAGCTGCTCCACATCGCCCAGGAGCTCCTGCACACGGAGGAGACCTACGTGAGGCGGCTGCACCTGCTGGATCAGGTAGCGCACGCGGCCGGGGCCTGCCCTTCGTGCACGTGAGGGTGTGTGTGGCGCGCAGTGGCCGAGGCAGCGCCCCCGTCTCGTCGCGCGGGCCAGGCCTTCATCCAGAGACCCCCCCTTTTCTCTGTCTGAGCCTGGGGCTCTGGGACAGAGGGCTTGTCCTGCCACCGTGGGGCCTTTCTGCCTGGCAGTTGCGTTGTGAACGGCCTCTGGAAATCTTTCTGCACGAGTAGTGGGGACGGGGGCTGGCACCTCCCTGCCCCTGGCAGCACAGGATTCATGGGCACAGGAAGTAAACCCCGGGGGGACTCAGAGAAGTGCTAGGTGCTGCTCTGTCTGTAGCTCACAGAGCAGAGAAAGGAAAGCGGGACCTTCTAGGTGCCGTGGCAGGTGGGTGGAGGGAAGACGGCCTGTCCCCATCAGCAGGGGACTGTGTCTGCCCCACCTGCCGTCCCCAGCCATAAGTTAGATCGCTTTAAAACCATGAGTTTGAGCCAGTTTGATGAAGGAAACAGGCAGCAGCAGCCTCTCCCAAGAGCCTCACGGGACCAATGCGCCCATGCTGTGTATGGCAGCTCTTGCTCAGCGCTCTGTGGGCCTCTGCACCCCCAGGTTTTCTGCACTCAGCTGGTGGAAGCAGGCATCCCCCCGGAAGTCACCACAGGCATCTTCTCCAACATCTCCTCCATCTATCGCTTCCATGGGCAGTTCCTCCTGCCGGAGCTGCAGACACGGATCACGGAGGAGTGGTAAGCGTGGCCCGGGGCCCTCGGTGGGGGGGGCCTCTCCCAGGGAACCTGGCTTCGATGCTGGTGGAGCCTGGGCTCCTGGCAACTCTTTCGTGGTGGTTTTGTGGAATTCTCATGGCCAGGCGGCCTCTCAATCTGGTTTGTGTGCCCGAAAGACAGGAGGCACGTGGGGGCCTGGCTCCCTCCGTGCAGGGTCCCTGACCCAGCTTCTCAGCGTCCCCACACTTAGGCTGCCTCATCTGCAAATCAGAGGGACGTTAATACACACTGGGGGCTTTGTGGGCTTTCTAACAGCAAGTTAACAGTGCTGGCAGGTGCATTTCCCTCCTCGTGTATTCTCCACCTTTGCTGTAAAACCCGACGTGTGTCCACCTCGCAGTGCCCCTTGGATCCTCCGGCTGCCCCCAGGGGTGGCCCTGTCCCTCTGCCCCTTCTGGACATTCTTAGCAGAGGGCCAGCTCGGTCGTGAGGCTCCCCCACGGCTCCAGCTGCTGTGTCGCTTTGGGGTCTCTGCTGCCCCCGCTGTTCTCTGGCCTGTCTCAGGCCTGCGGGTGGGTGCCCAAGAGCCCACTCCCCAGCTGAAGCCAGGCCGCTAAGAGCACAGACACCAGGAGCCTTGACTCGGGTGTCAGGGAGTGTCCCTGGCAGTTTGTCCGTCCTTTGTAAGGACACACCTCACCTGCAGTGCAGGGGATCCCGTCCCCAGGCCCACTGTCCACACTTGCTGCAAAGTCGGTTTTCTCCTCCAGGCTCTGGAGAAGCCACACAGATGCTCCCCAGTGGCTTGCCCCACCGCCTTCACTGGTGGCCAGCCTCTGAGCGATGTCCCCCAGTGCACGGTCCTGTGATTAATTCGCCACAGTTCCAAGATCAAAGACGGTTGCTCCATTTTTCCTCTTGAAGTTGATTTTCACATCCCCGTCCATGCCCTTTTCAGCACTGCCCTGCTGCTTCCCTCGCAGGCCAGCGTCATCTCGGCCCGTTGTTCCTAAAATCTGCTCATCTAATGGCCGAACAGGGGTTTCGTGGATGCTCTTTGATGAGTGCCTGCCATTTGAGTGGTCACGTCACCGCTGGCACCCCTGGTCTGGAGCAGCGGTCCTGGGCCCGCGCTGTCGAAGGCCACGTGCCTCTCTCATTTACCTGGTGTAACAAGCCATTTCCCAGCCCATGGGACACAGAGGGGGAAGTGAGGCTCAGAGAGGGTGACTGGTGTGCCCCCCATCACGCAGAGCTGGGAGCTGGGCTGTTGGCCCACAGATACCTGCCAGTCCCTGGCCCACCCCTGGCCCCTCGGCCCCAGCTGTTTCTCGGACGGCCTGTCTCCCCCGCACAGGGACACGACCCCCCGGCTTGGAGACATCCTGCAGAAGCTGGCCCCGTTCCTCAAGATGTACGGCGAGTATGTCAAAAACTTTGACCGCGCTGTGGAGCTCGTGAGCACCTGGACCCAGCGCTCGCCGCTCTTCAAAGAGGTCGTCCAGGGCATCCAGGTAGGGCCACCGCCCGCTGGCGCTCGGCGCTGGGCCGTGTTCTAGCGTAGGGAGCTCGGTGAATCAGCGGGTTGTGTCCAGAAGCTCGACGCAGTAGCCGCGGGACACGAATCCTAGCTGTCGTTTCACAGGAGGGAAGCGTGCTTCAAAGGGAAGCGTGGTGTCATGGTTACATGGTAGAGTCTGGGTCCAGTGCCCACGCCTCCCTCCACCACCCACTTGCCAGCCATGCGGGCGCAGGGGGAGATGCACATCCGTCTTCCTTCTCTCTTTGCACGAGCTGCCTGGTCTCTGCTGCAGTAGTGTCTTCAGTGTCACGTGTTTTTTGTTTTTTTAAATCAATTTGTCAGATTTTTACATGCTTTTTAAATGGAATTTTCTTTCTTTTGTTATATAATTTTAAAAATCTATTTATTTTTGAGAGAGAGAGCTCATGCACACAAGTGGGGAGGGGCAGAGACAGGGAGACACAAAATCTACAGCAGGCTCCAGGCTCTTAGCTGTCAGCACAGAGCCTGATGCGAGGCTTGAACTTATGAATGGTGAGATCATGACCTGAGCCAAAGTGGAACGCTTAACCGACTGAGCCACCCAGATGCCCCAGGTTTTTATGTGTTAAGAACATCTTCTGTTCTGTGTCCTACAAGTTATTTACCCCATTGGTCTTTTATTTTTTAATTTCATTTATGTTGTTTGCCATACAAAATTTTTGGTTTTTAAGTAGTCACATTTACTAGTTCTTTTTTTAAAAAAATGTTTATTTTGTTTTGAGAGAGAGCACAAGCAGAGGAGGGGCAGAGAGAGGAGAGAATCCCTAGCAGGCTCCACTCTGTTAGAGCAGAGCCCAATGTAGACCTTGATCTTACAACCCTGAGATGAAATCAAGAGTCACATAACCGACTGACTGAGCCACACAGGTGCCCTTTCACTAGTTTTTTAAATAAATTAATGCTTTAAAAAAATCCTCAAAGCAATGCTTATAAATGCATTTCCTGTCCCACAACTATATAAATTATGTTTTCCTTTAATGTTGTATCTTCGTTTTTCAAAAAGTTAGAATTGCTATTCCAGAATAGTTTCCATGGATTGTGGTAAGAGGTAAGATTCCAGTTTTATTTTTGTGAATAGTTAGCTGCTTGTCCCAACATTTTACCAACTGTTTACCCTGAGCGCCACGCTTGGACACACACACACACACACACACACGGACACACACACGCACACGCACAAATGCATTCATACACACCTTCTTCCACACTGCATTTTTCCCAGATCCTGCAGCTGTCAGGTCGCCCGTGATTTCCCCCTGCGTCCCTCAGCATCCCCACCTCTCCCCAGAGAGGACAGTGCTGATGCTGAGTCCTTCCACCCCCCAGCAGCCACATCCACCCCAGCCGTCCCCACGGAACACCCCCTCCAGCCTCCCAGGCTGTGCCCGTGGCTGAGCCACAGCCCTAGTGACCAGCAGGAACCAGGAGCCCACACCGCCTGTGTCCCAGGGTCGGTGGCCCAGCAGTGGGGTGGGCACCATCGGCCTGCGCAGGCTGTCACAGGGACGGAGGTCTAGGCGGGTGCATGTGTGGTGGGTTCTTTATGGCCGCCTGCTAGAGCGTGAGCTGCCCCATGACCTTTCCCAGGAAGCATGTGCCCTCCGTGGTCCCAGTAAGTTTCGTGCAGGGAGATACTTTGAGACTCTGTGAACATCTGGCTCCTCCTCACCCCTGATAGCCCCTCCCCCCGGGAGAATCGTGTTTGTGCAGTTGCAGACCAGTGTTTCTCCGGCCCTGTTGTGCATGAAGCCTTGGGAACTCCTTTGAGCTGGAAACGGTTCCGTTGTGGGCCTCAAGTGGGCAGAAGTGCGGGGGGGGGGGGGTAGCAGCGGGTGGACAGTGCGCTGCCCCCGCAGGGGCCAGGGGGACTCTGTAAGAGGCAAGCAGGGCCTCAGCAGGAGTGCTTCCTCCTCATCTGGGAGGAAGAGGAGGCAGGCAGCAAGGGGAAGGGACCTGAGAGGGGAGCACAGAGGTGGCACCGTGGGAGCAGAGGACCGGGGGGGGGGGGGGCCTGTGAGCCTTGCTGGGCAGGGGCGCGTGGGGCCTGGGCGCCCACCCCTACACCAGGCAGGGTGGCTTTGCTATGAGAACAGCCAGCAGCACTCGGAGAGAACGGATGTCTGGGAGGGAGCAGGCTCAGCCCTGATGGAGTGGAGGAGCTCCCCGCGAGGGAGGGAAGCCGGCTGGTGCAAGGAGACTGGTTTCTCCAGCGAGGATGTATGAAGGAGCCAGCCGGGGGGCCTGGGCCCATGCTCCATCGTGCCACCTCCCTCCCCACACCTAGGCTCACCCCGCTGTAAACGTGGCCTGCAGTCCGCAGGGTGCAGTCCTGTGAAGCCACAGCAGGGCGGAGGCCCAGGGTCCAGGCGTGTGTCTGCGGGTCCCACGTGCTGTCTGTCTCTCCCACAGAAGCAAGAGGTGTGCGGGAACCTGACGCTGCAGCACCACATGCTGGAGCCCGTGCAGAGGGTCCCTCGCTACGAGCTGCTGCTCAAGGACTATCTGAAGAGGCTCCCAGGAGACGCCCCTGACCGGAAGGATGCAGAAAGTGAGGCTCCTGGGCAGTGGGAGGTGGCGCCTCCGCTAGAAAACCGCAGAGAGAGAGGAGACACAGGGACAGAGCAGGGGCAACAGCCAGGTGTCCCCCAAGCACAGCTCGGGAAGTGACTGAGTCTTTGAGGACAGAGAACCACCTGCCTCCCCTGCACCATGAGGGGTGGACCCTGGTTCTGGGGGGGTGCCGCTGGATGCTGGCTGAGCTTGGGCCTCAGGAAGGGCGGCTCCTGGTCCACAGGCAGTAACTGGCGGGCAGCAGGGGGAGTGGGGTGCCGGCCGGGCAGACCTCCCGCAGACCCCCCACAAAACAGAGTGTGTCTGCAGGGCCCCGCCCTCCCTGGGCGGGGAAAGGGCAGGAGCAGTGGGCACCTGGTGAGGCCAGGACACGTGTGGCGCCGTAGGCACCCCGCAGCCTGACTCCGTGTCTTCCTCCCGCAGGGTCCCTGGAGCTCATCTCCACCGCTGCCAACCATTCCAATGCCGCGATCCGGAAAATGGTGAGTGTGGGGATCATGGCAGATACCCGAGGGCCCCACAGGGTCATGCCACCCACACGGACAAGCTCTGCCACGAGCTCGACAGGCCTGCCCCTTACTGACTCTGTGGCTGCTGGGAAGCTGTCTAATGCCCTGGGCCTCAGTTTCCCTGTATGTAAAACAGTCACTGACAGGACCTGTCTCGCGGGGCTGTTGTGGGATCAAATGAGTCACTCTGCTTAGAGCGCTCAGAACAGGACCCACCATTCATTCACTCGCTTGTTCACTCGTTGAAGCTGTCTCAGCACGGGCTGCTGTCACAAAATATCGCAGTCGGGGCTTACACAACAGTGTGTGCTTGGCAGCTCTGGAGGCTGGAGACCCCAGAGGGAGGCGCCGCAGCTTCTGTCCCGGCCTTGCGGGCAGTGGCCTTCTCGTGTGTCTGCACACACAGGCAGAACGCCCTCTCTGGGGCCTCTCATCAGGGCTGTGACCAAACTTCATCACCTCCAAACATAGCCCGGAGTTGGGGGAGGAGCCCGTGCCCTGTTGTGACCCAGGTGGGTCTGTCCCTTGTTTGGCCTGCACAGTGGCCGGGCAGAATTTCTAAGTCCTTACCCAGAGTTGTGGATCAGGGCAGTTCACAGGAGAATCCTACTCCCTGGCCTCGCTGGGAAGCCCTGTAAGCCTTGCACTGCACCTGTGATGTCATCCCCGCTGAGCCTGTGCCGTCAGCTGGCCCTGGGGTCTCCCAGTCCCGAGACCTAATTTATTTTCACATGGGCACGGTCATTTCTTGAGAGGAAAAGAAGTGAAATGTTTGTTTGACCCCATGTGTCTCAAATGTTAGAAAGGAGAGGCCGCTGCTGATTCCAGTAGGTCCAGCCCCGCATCCTCCTTACCTGCCTGTCCCAGGTTTGCTCTGGGGCCCTGGGGACAGATCGGCCTGAGATCAGGCCCACTGCCACCTACACAGGTCACATTTCACCCTGGGTCCTTTCTGTCTAATTTCCCTTCCCGCCTCCCCACTAAATGTGGTGGAGGCCAAAGAGCTGCTTCTGGGAACTCCCTGGCCACGAGCTCACGTGGAGCCTGTGGGCGTTGGGGGACCACTCAGTTTCCATCTCTGAGGGGCCAGCACAAGGCCTGAGGCCTCCCCTCAGGGTGGACTCCTGCCCCGCCTGTAGCACACCTGCAGCGGTTCTCTCCCCTAGTCTGCAAGGTCTCTGCCTGCCAGGTGTGATGGGTGAGGGGCTCTGGTGTGGGGTCCTGTCTGACCCCAGGGCATGGCCTTAGGGAACTATCAGTGTGTGCTCATAGGAGCCTCTTCACGCTTGTGCCAGGCCCTACCCCCGCTCAACCTGGACCACTGCCCAGGCTTCTCCCACTGCCCAGGAGTCTCCCCAGTTTTGATCCACACTTCTCCAGCTCCGAGCTTTCTAGGGGGCACCTGTTTAGTCACTCTCTGTTCAGAATCCTCTAGCCTGAACTCCCTCCAAGGTGCACACCAGCTTTCCCACAAGCCACATATATGTGCAGCCCCCTCGTGTGTGCCAGGTGCACATCCAGCCCTCCAGTACATGCCAGGAGCACATCCAGCCCCCCAGTACACGCCAGGAGCACGCCCAGCCCCCCAGTACACGTCAGGTGCATGACCAGCCTCCCAGTACATGCAGGGTGCGCGCCCAGCCCCCCAGCACATGCCAGGAACACACCCAGCCCCTAGTACACACCAGGTGCACGCCCAGCCCCCCAGTACACATCAGGTGCATGCCCAGCCCCCCAGTACACACCAGGTGCACAACCCAGCCCCCTAGTACACATCAGGTGCACGCCCAGCCCCCCAGTACACACCAGGTGCACGCCCAGCATCCCACTACAAGCCAGGTGCACACCCAGCCCCCCAGTACACACCAGGTGCACGCCCAGCCCCTAAGTACATGCCACGTGCATATCCAGCCCCCAGTACATGCCAGGTGCATGCCCAGCCTCCCAGTACACGCCAGGTGCACATCCAGCCCCCCAGTACACGCCAGGAGCACGCCCAGTCCCCCAGTACACACCAGGTGCATGCCCAGTCCCCTAGTACACGTCAGGTGCATGCCCAGCTCCCCAGCACATGCCAGGTACATGCCCAGCTCCCCATGTGCATGTGCAGCCCCCCTGTGCATGCAAGGCCCTTTAACCCTGCCCTGCCTGCTCCTGCTCCCACACCCACATCTACCACCTGTGTCTGTACCAGACACAGAGGGCTGGCCAAACCAGCCTGCTTCAAGGTGTGCAGGCTGAGATTGCCCAGGTCTCCGGGCCACGGCTGCTGTGGCATGGCCGGTCCAGGCTCTAGAGTGTCACTGAGTTGAGGTTCCTGTAGGCTCAGCTCTGCCTTCTGCTGTATTCATTCCTTTGGTCCCAGGTCCACCCCTGGTGCTGGCAGCGCAGGGCAGGGCCCATGGCTTCTCAGCTCAGAGCTGGGGCCACAGCTGCCAACCATTTCCTGTCACAGCCCAGGTGGCCATGTGACCACCCAGCCAGTCTTGAGGTCAGACGAAGATGACCTGCAGCCTGCAGAGGTCCAGTGTCTTGAGGGCCCTGGGCCGTGTGGTCTGAGAGGAACAGGAACCAGGCGAGGTTACCACACAGTGATGACGGTCCAGGGCAAAAGCTGCAGCCGCTGGAAATACCTTCTCCGACCACAGGGACCAGGTGTGCAGTGTAGAGGTCATGAGAGCACCAGTCCCTGGTCTCTAGCAGAAACACGTCCAGAAATTCACTTGACTTCTCCATGCCTCAGTTTCCTTGTCTGTAAACTGGGATAAAATGGCACCTACCTCATAGGGTCTGTGCTGGACTTGAGCTGCTATGTGTGCAGCGTGAGGAGGCCAGCGTGGTGCGTCGCAGTGCTGTTAGTGGTTGTTATTCGTCGTTCTCTGCGGGGCGACTTCACTTCATTTTTCAACGCCCAGCCTAAGCGGCACCTGGCGTGTCCCGCTCACCCCTTCGTTGGCTCGCTTGCTGCCCCATCTTGCTTCTGGGCCGCACCTGCCTGGTGGCTGCCACGGGGGGCCCTGGGGTCCCCGAGCCGGTGTGGTGGCCTGAGCCCCGCGTCTGTCACAGGAGAAGATGCACAAGCTCTTGGAGGTGTATGAGCGACTCGGTGGCGAGGAGGACATCGTCAACCCCGCCAACGAGCTCATCAAGGAGGGCCACATCCTGAAGCTGTCAGCCAAGAACGGCACTGCCCAGGACCGCCAGCTCTTCCTGGTGAGGCCCGCCCAGCCCGGTTCCCCGAGCCCTAACCCACCCGCAGCGGAGCCCCGCCCCCACGGGCCCCCGCGGGGAGCCACGCCCCAGCCACGGAGCCACGCCCCTTGCCGCCACGCCCCCCGCCGGGGAACCCCGACCTGTCCAACAGAGCCCCCCCCCAGCCCCCCACCCCCGGGGCTGGCCGCAGAGTCCCACCAAGGAGCCCCGCCCCTACCGGCCATGCCCCTGCCGCAGAGCTGCCACGCCCCCCGCCCCCTCCCCTCGCAGAACCCCAAACTGCCAGACAGAGCCCCGCTCCCCGGCACAAAGCCACGCCCATCGTGGGTTTATGTACCCATCCCCCCCCCCCCCCCCCCCCGCCAGAGACAGGCCCTGCCCAGCGCGCCCTACGCCCCGCCTCCGGCCGCCTCCTGCCGCGCCACGCCCCTGCCCTGCCTGCCCCGGAGCCACGCCCAGCCCAGCTGCGGGGCCATGCCAAGCCCCCTCTTTGTGGTGCCCTCCGTGGGGGTACCAGGCACCCCTCACCCGGTGCTGTCCCTATTGCAGTTCAACAGCATGATCCTTTACTGTGTGCCCAAGCTGCGGCTCATGGGCCAGAAGTTCAGTGTCCGGGAGAAGATGGACATTTCGGACCTCCAGGTGGGTGGGCCCCTGTCTCCCACCCGCTCCCTGGCAGGGCACGGGACAGGGTGCGAACACCAAGCTCCGGCTGCTGCAGCGTCGCCACACTGCACCTGGTCTCCCGCTCACTTCTCGAGCTTCAGCTCTGTGACTCAGGTATGGCCTACACATTTTCGGGGGCCACTCAGCCTGGCGGTGTGGACAGGATCCCTGTCTCTGTACTTGGCCTGCCTGCCAAGGTGCTGCTGGCCTGTGTTCGCAGGATGAAGGACAGCGCCAGAACCTGGGCCACCTCCGTCCCTGTGAGGTTGATGCTCAAGGCCCGTTTCGGGACACAAAGTTGAAGCTTGGGGTGAACGTGGACACGGTGCTCTCCCTGCCTGGTCCCTGGTCCCATGTTGTCTCCTCTCCTGCCGGTCCTGGAGTCCAGATGAGGTTCTGAAGGCCCAGGGTCCAGACGACCTCTTGGGCTTGCCACCCTGTGCTCCCTGAGCCCCTCCGTGTTTCCTGGCACAGGGGCTCCAGGGGCTGGAATCAGTGCCCTTTTCTGTGGGGGAGGGCTCTGAATTAACTGGCACTCTGAAAATACTGACTAAATAAAAAAATGTTTTATAGTTGATTTACTCATTTTGAGAGAGAGCGAGAGAGCGAAAGAATCCTAAGCAGGCTCCAGGCCCAGGCTCGGTCCCACGAACTGTGAAATCATGACCTGAGCTGAACCCAAGAGTCGGATGCCTAGCTAAGTCAACCACCCAGGCACCCCTCACTAAATCAGTGCCCAGTCAGTTTTAAGAGATGAAGGTTTGCCTTAGTGATTCAAGAAAAAATACCTTTTTTAAAAGTCTCTGAGTCCAGGCTTAAGAAAAATCATTAAAAGTCAAAACTACAGGAAAAAAACCTTTTCTAGCTGTTAGAAGAACTCATTTTGTAATGTTTTCGTGTAAGAAATCAGTGGCATATTAACTAAGTGTGCTAACACAGAAGTTGTCACCCTTGGAGCATGTGGGAAATTCCTGCTACGAGGCCCAAGCCCAGATTCTGGGTGGGCCCGTATCTCCCTGAAGCTGGGTTGTAGTTCTGACACTGGTGGGCCTGAGGGTCTCAGGGGTGGGGCACCAGGGGGATGAGGGTGGCTTCCCATCACGGGGGCTGGTGGAGTGGTGGAGATCCTCCAGGTCCTTCTGAGATTCCCATTCTCTCGGGGGCAGTGCCTTGGTGGGGGAAGGCTCCCCTCCTTGTCAGGGGCTGGCGGCCGACTTCCTGGGAAGCCCCACAGGCAGGCCGGCTTGGCCAGCACAGTTCCAAGTGCCGGAGATGAGAGGTGCTAGCCCTGTCTGGGCAGGACAGTGGTCCACCCTCCCCCACGGACCAGCTCCCCCAGTGTCCCACCTGCTGGGTCACCCGTGTCCGCTCCTCAGGAAAGACCCCCATGTCTGAGAGCATGGGGCTGCTGCTCAGGGCCCGCTGAGTAACCGTGGTTTTGTTTCACCCTTGACCCTTGTGCATCTAGGTGCAAGATACCATCAAGCCAAACGCACCCCACACATTCGTCATAACGGGAAGGAAGCGGTCCCTGGAGCTGCAGACTCGGTATGGGTGGCTGTCCCAGCGCCTGCTGCTGTGGGAACGGCTGTGACCTGAGACTGTAGCAGACGGCTTCCTTTTCTGAACAGGGTTACCTTGTGACGTGTTGTTTTTGTCTCATGTTATTCGCTTATTTGTGGTTTGAAATGTAACAGCTCTAAGGGGAAGTTGGTAAAAATCAAACCGCTGTCTTCCTCCTCTTCCGTACCCAGAAGACACTCTTAATCATCTTGGAAGTGACTTTCCAGAACTTCCGCGTATGAACGTGTACTGAGTTTTAGAATCACGCATGGTTGTTCACTATGTAGCCCATTCTGCCTGGTATGAAAGAAGTCGTCTCAGATCCGAGCCCCATTTCTGAAAGCAGCAAAATTCTCCCTTATGAGCAGCGGTCAGCTTCTGCGTCTTCATGCTGCAGAAGGTGCTAGACGCAGCATCCTTGCACCAGCCCTGTGCATGTTTGTCAGCCTGTCCTTCAGGAAGTTTCCTGAAGTAGAGTTAGTTGGTCAGACAGCAGCACATCTGCTTCAGGCTTTGTGACTGATGCCAGGCTTGTGCTCTGAGGGGCAGGACTGTACAGGAGACCCTGTCTCGTTTCCATGGTGACGTGAGGTCTTTGTAATACCTGTTGTGGTCCGGGGAGGCATTGATTTACGTCCTCTGTGGAGGGGTCTGCAGACCGTACCTGGCCGTATGTGACCCTGTCTAGATACATCTGACCCCATGTAGCCACACCTGCCGCTACCTAGACACACCTGCCCCCACCTGGACACACCTGACTCCACTGGTGTCACATGACTCCACCTGCCCACACCTGCCCACAGTGTGCCAGGCAAGGACAGTCCTCTAGCTCTTGAGCTGCACGTGGAGGCCATGAGCTGCTCAGGCATGTGCTGCGAGGCCTGACAGGAGTCTAGTGATTAATGGTGTCTAAGACCAGGTTGATAAAATACTGCTTTTGTTTTTACAGGACGGAAGAAGAGAAAAAAGAATGGATTCAGGTGAAGCCTTTACAATTTTAAAGTAATCAAATGACCAAATTCTTGGGCAGTGTGGCCATTTCATGTTGCAGCAAGGGATGGAGTGGCCCAGGCATTGCCCACTCGTGTCCCCCTCACAGAGATGAAGTGACCCCCATTAAGTCCCATCAGATGCCACAGGCCCTTGAGTCGGCTCGTGTGTTTGGGCACCATAGTGAACAAATAAACACGGAGGGCCTGGAGGCGGCTAGGCAGAGCACTGGGTCTCTGCTGTCTGGGAGGCCCAAGGGGAGCCCACGGCCAGCCAGCGTGAGCGGCAGGCCGCATGCAGCGGAGAGGTGGCCAGTGCCCTTGGGCAGCCAGAGCAGACTTGGCCTGGCCACAGTGGGGACAAGGGGAACAATGACTAAAGCTGTGAGGGCAAAGGTCAGAGCAGGGGCCGAGGCAGAGAGCCTAACCCAGAGGGCCTGGTGACTTCCAGAATTCTTAGAACAGAAATCTGGGCAAGGAGAGAAAAAGGAGATTCAAACAGCAATGAGGTGGGACTGCTGATGTGGGAAATGGACACGTGTCCGCAAATCCATACAGAACGTCCAGGAAGCATCTGCGGCAGCCTGGACGCTGTGGGGGGCAGCTGGCATGCAGGGTGGACCTGGGACCTGTGAAAGGGGCGTGGATCAGGGGGCCGCATGTGGCCACAGGATCTGTCTGTGGGGACAGAGGTGCGTTGGCCCCGCCCTCCTGGATGTGTTCACTGAGGGCCCTGGTTCTCTGTGGTTTCGTCTCAGGTCATTGAGGCCACCATCGAGAGGCACAGGCAGAACAGCCAGACCTTCAAGGCCTTCGGGGGCTCCTTCGGCCAGGATGAGGACCCCTCTCCCGCTCCAGAGTCCCCTGTGAGCACTCGTGCCTGGAGGCAGACAGGGACCCTGAGGGGATGGGCCTCTGGGAGGGACGGAGCAGGGGCTGGCAGATGGAAACGTGCACTCACTGCCTGTCCTTCACTGAGCACTGTCATGGGGGCCACGGGGCCCAGCCAGGTGGGTCAGCGCTCAGCTGGGCAGGAAGAAGAAGTGGGCCTGGGTGACACTGTGCATGAGGAGCTCGCCTGTCCCCACACGGAGGAGGCAGGGTCCCTGCCCAGGGCCAGGTGGGGGAGTCAGCCACAGCCGCCCACTGGGGGCCGCCTTCTGTGGGCACAGCCGTGACTGCCTTCTGAGGAAGGGTCCCTCCCTCCCACCCCCCACCGGAGGCACCCTTGAAACCAAGGGAAGCCCGGCCTAGCCTGGCCCCACAGCCCCAGGTCCCCATGTCCCCATCACCAGGCATGGCTGGCCCTCCCACAGCCTTACTGGGTCTGCCTGTCAGACCACTTAATATTTGCATGAAATCTGCTGTTTTCCCGCTTCATGAACACATTTTGAAAGGAAACTGCATCAGTCCCAGGCTTCCTTGAGCAGAGGCAGCCTAGACTCCGAGCCACCCCTGTGGCTGCAGCGGGGCAGGGGGAGCCGGGCCCTCACCCCTGCCCCGCACGGCGGGGCACAGACCCTGCAGGGGTGTCCCACACTGGGCCCGAGAGGAGCAGTTCCCCCAAAGTCCCGGTGAACGCTGGGCCCCGACAGACCGTCCTGACCCTGTGGTCAGCGGGAGGGGCAGGGGTGTTCCCCAGGGTCGCGGCTGCGCTAATGGCCGTGCAGGGCCGGGGAACCTGCAGTCCTGCTGACCACCTCCGCCCCTTCCAGGTGGTGAGTGCCAGTGCTGAGGAGCCTGCAGTGGCAGCCAGTGGTGGAGGGGCTACCACAGAGGTGAGTAACCCTTCTAGCTTCGGCAGAGGTGGGGAGTGGAGGGTGAGGTCAGACCAGGGTGCCCTGGGGGTGAGGGTCCAGAGGCCAGCTTCCCCATCTGACCTGAGTCTCTTCAGTGACAGCCTCTGGCCCTGCTGGGAGAGGACCCGGGGGAGCCTGCTGGGACCCACGCGTCCATTGCCCGGACTGGGGAGAGGTCGCACAGCTGGGCTCCTCTGTGGAAAGCGACTCAGGGTGGGGCCTGACCTTTATGCAGCTGGGACATCCAAAGGGGAAAGGTCTAGCCCCGGGGTTCGGGAAGACAGGCAGGGGCGCTCTCAGGGAAGGCTCCTCCGAGGTGGCATCCGCCCCATCTGTTGGGCCCAGGAGGATGGACGGAGGTCCCTGCTGCAGGCCCAGGAAGGGGGTGGTGCCCGAGACGCCCACTCCAAGCCTGCTCGCCTTCTCACCACCTGGGGCCTTGCAGGCGGGGAAGGAGTGAGGCAGCCTATGGCCCTGTCCACGGACAGGGACAGGCACCTCTCCTCCGGCTGGTTGGGGGATTAGGTAGGAGAGAGAGTGTGGGTGCCTGAGCGTGGTTAATTGACCACTGGCTGACCAGTCATGAATGCTGGTGACAGCTGTGACCTGAGACACCAGGCAGTGTGGCACCCGCGTGCTGGAGGGGAAGGGCTGGAGGCCTGTGCTTGGGCGGGCTGCCTGAGGGTTTGCACCTGAGTCCGTCTGCCCCTCCCACAGCCTCACCTTGCAGGGTCACGTCCCCCCCAGGCACTGCCTGGAATTGCTACTGAGTCTCCTGAATTCAGCACCAAGGCCCAGTGAGGTTGTGTGGCCCTTGTGGGTTGGTCATTGTCCTGGGCAGCCCCATTTTAGAGAGAGGCTCGGGAGCCAGGCCTAGCCTCTGGCTCGTTCCCCACGTTGGGAAGAGGGCATCTGAAGAGACTTTTGGGAGACAGCAGTTATCTCCTAGGCCACAGGGAGCAGGGTTCCTGTCATGGCCTGAATTTTTAGTAAGAATGCATTAGTCCCCTCGTGCCCCTGGGCCTTTACACCTATCCGGGGCCCACGACATACAGTTTAACAGACCAGCGGCTCCATGGTTTTTTCACTGGTGTGTCCTGTGAGCAGGGATGTGCCAGACCTGGGGCAGCTCAGCATGGGCGGAGCCCTGGCCATACAGGGCCTGACCGAGACCCGCTCCGTGCACCTTTACAGAAGGTGCTCAGAAATGAGCGGAAGGTTCATTCTGACACCGAGAGACTGGCCCTTGCTACAGACATAAGCTTATTCTTAGCACACTCAGGGAGGACGGTAAGCCCACACTCTGCAATGGTCTCATTTCCTGAGCCCCAGTGTCCTCAGACATGAGGTTCCGCAAGCACCCTTTCCTCAGAGGAGCTAAACCCAAACCAGGAAGTTTTGCAAGGGGCTGAAGCCTTCAGTGTTCTGCAAGTCACGTGGCTCTTCGCAGAAGCTCCATGGGGCCCAGACCTGTGTGTGTGTGTGGGGGACGTGTGGACCCTCTGAGGCGGCATGCAAGGCCCTGCCCCCCCACCCCACGGCCTGGCACTGCCCTTCCACCCGAGGACCCCTCTGGGGCTCCGGGACAGAGCTGCCCATGGGGAGCAGAGGGGCCCCCAGGGTCCGCGTCCACGCCCTGCAGGACCTCGGGCAGGTGTGAGGTGTCGTCAGGGGCTGTTGTAAGGCCACCTGTTGGGGACAAAGTTTTGCCCGATTGTTTCTCCTATTTCTGTGCTGCTGGACAGAAAACACCAAGTGAATCAGACCCCAGTGCCCTGGGCAGAGACCCCCTCCCGCACCCACGTTGGCGTGTGGGGTGCTGTGGGTGCAGCCTTACAGATGCCACAATCCTGTACCTGCCTGGGGACTTGGCCCAGTCCTTTCTGATGTCTCAGCATCAAACAGATGAGCACTGCTCTCGTCCACTCATCTGATAACCCGTCCACAAAGGGCGCGTGGTGAGCCAAGGAGACCCTGTCCCCAGCCTTGCGGGTGGGCTCCTGACCCCTCAGTGTCCATGTCCGTTTCAGGAGCTGCGTGGCCTGGGGTGAGGGTGCTGCTGCGGGGCCTCAGCCCCGGGCCCCAGCCTCCCTGTTGTGGAAACTGCCCTTGGTTCCACTGACCTTCAGGCGGTGCCCTGCACCCCAGCCCCACAGCAGCCGCCTCCAGCCCTCACGGGCCAGCCCTCCCCAGCCCTCCCCAGCCCTTCCCCTGGGACGCCCTGGAAGCCCCTTGGGATTTGTGGCTCTGCCCGTGGGCCAGGGACATGTCCAGCCACCCTGCTGCTCTGCTGGCCACTCGCACCTCGTGGGCCCTTGGCGGGTCACTCTGAGGGATGCTGAACCATGGCATGCCCCAAGAATGGCCATGTTCCCCCCGTCTCTCCCTGCCCGTGCCCCTGACCCCAGGCCCCGTCCCTCCCCCGTCTGGCCCTGAGCAGTCCTGAGATGGTCTCCAGGAGAGGGGCCCTGAGTGAGGTGGAGAGAAATGGGGACATAACAGGGTAATTGGCCAAGTAGGTCAGGGTCCACGTGCTGTGATGGGGCTTGGGAGCCATTGCTAACCCCACTGTATAGACGGGGGATGCTGAGCTTCGGGGAGAAGTGACTCGTTCAGTGTCTCGTCCCTGATGAGGGCAGCGCCGGGCCTGGGGGCTGTCCCCCGCCTTGTACAACTCCTACCCAGATGGGGAAAACGGGTCAGCCAGGCGGCCCTGCTGAGCCCCGCTGAAGCCTCACGCTGCGCTGTCTGCGCAGTGCGCGCCTGATCACACCTGCCCCCTGCTGGTGAGAAGGCCTCTGCCTTGGTGGGACTGGGGTCCTGGGGGCTGACATAACAGGGGCAAGGGACCGGTAGCCAAGCACGCAGACCCCCTCCCCCGGCTCGCCCTACTGTCCGCGGTGCCCGGTGGGGCTGGGAGGCGGTGAGGGGACTGCTCGGAGAGGCGGCCTTGCGTTCTGCTTGTTGACTGGTTTCTTCCTCTTCTATAAGATGTTTCTAGCGAGCAGCTGAGCGACTGTAGTTAGACCCAGGCTGGAAAGTCACCCGGGCCCCACACAGCCAGTAGCCGCGCCGGGCGTGCTTCATGCAGTCTTGTTTCTGCTCGTAAATAACCTTTCTGGTCGGAACCCGACTGGCTGCTCGCCGCGCTGCCCGTGGGGCTCCTTGAGTGGTGCCTGGGCAGCCTTGAAGAGGGCGCCCACTTGTCGTCTGACTGTGCCTTTCACGCAGGGGCCCCTTCCTTATTTTTGGGCAGCATTGGAGTTAAAAAAAAAAAAAAGTGGACACATTTGACAATGAAAGAAATCCTTGTGTTACAGGCCAGACTGAAGCAATAGAGGAAAATGAGCCCCCTGGCCTTGCCCTCCGGATCCAACACGGCTTGCTTAAACTGAAAGCACTTTATGATGTTCATGTGACTCGTCCTCAGGCTTTTTAATCTCTATGAACACAAACCACACTCGTTTCCTGACTTCCTGTTGATCCCCTGGCAGCCCTGGGCGAGAGGACGGCGGAGGGCCGTGCAGGCCCCTGAGCCTCAGGCCAGGGGCGCGGGCTCCAGGCAATGCGGGCCATGCCGGGCACAGGCCCCCACACCTGGGCGGCTGGGTTGGCCTCCACACAGGCCAAGTCAGTCCAGGCAGAGTCCCAGGCCCACTTAGACCCTCCCTGTGGGCGACGGTGACCGCAGGTCGGCCTGGGGAGCGGGGCCGGGCGAGGGCAGAGGTGACGTGCTCGGCTCCGACTTCTGCGCAGCAGGCAGAAGTCTGCTGGGCGTGTCTGCCCGCGTGCTCACCGAGCTGCCGCCGCACGCTTGCCCCCTGTAGCCCGAGCCCAGGAGGGGGTCCGCGAAGACCAGGCGTGACAAGGACAAGCAGGGCTGCAGGAGCTGCGGCGAGACCTTCAACTCCATCACCAAGAGGAAGCACCGCTGCAAGCTGTGCGGGGCGGTGAGTCCGGGCGCGGCTGGGTGCAGCGCCCCCTCCCCTCCAGCAGGGTGGCGCCCTGGAGCAGACAGGCGACAGCCCGTCCGAAATAGAAGCTCCTTTCTCTGGTCCACTTGTGTCTGACCAGCACTGTTGTGGCTGAAAAAGTACCAGATTTGGAACCACAGAGCTCAGAGCTGGGTGTCCTGGGAGCCCTGTGAGGAGGTGGAGGGGACGGTGGGGGAGGGGGCAGGCACGGGGTGTGGCTGTGATGGGAGCCCCCTCCTGCTGCTTCAGTCCAGGTGCGTCAAGGGTGCTGACGGTTGGGTGGGCCTGTGTGCTGGGCACCTTCCACCAGCACCCTGAGTGGTCACCATCTCCATTTCTCCTCACAGAACCCTCAAAACCCTTTCTGTTGAGGATGGGCTTTTGAACTTAATATTGGAAGGGAAAGTTGTTCCTGATGAAGTATTTCTAGGTTAAGTTGTTAAAGTGGAACATATGTTAACAAGGGGTCTTAGCACAGAGCTGTCTTAGGACTGTTTTGTCCAGAGAGCACCAGCAGCCTGGTCTGTTGTCCATTGTCATGCTCTTGTATGAAACCTTGAGGCACTAGGGGGAGGAGGGGTAAGTAGATAAGCCCTTAAGTGAATGGATGGGTGGATGGGTGGATGGATGGATGGATGGATGGATGGATGGATGGATGGGTGGATGGATGGGAGGGTGGATAGAGGATGGATGGATGGATGGGTGGATGGATGGGAGGGTGGATAGAGGATGGATGGATGGATGGATGGGTGGATGGATGGGTGGATGGATGGATGGATGGATGGATGGATGGATGGATGGATGGGTGGATGGATGGATGGATGGATGGATGGATGGATGGGTGGATGGATGGATGGGTGGATGGGTGGATGGGTGGGTGGATGGGTGGATGGGTGGATGGGTGGATGGATGGAAGGATGGATGGATAGGTATATGAATGGGTAGATAGGTGGGTGGATGGATAGATGGATGAGTGGATGGAGGGTGCATGGGTGGGTGAATGGGTGGATAAGTGGTGGATGGATGGTGGGTGGATAGTGAGCGGATCGATGGATGGATGGCGAGTAAAACGACAAATGGATGAATGGGTGGATAGAGGATGGACGGGTGAGTGGATGGATGGATGGATGGATGGATGAATGGAGAGAGGGTGCATAGCTGGGTGGATGGGTGAATGGGTGGATGAATGGATGGATGGATGGTTGGGTGGATGCTGGGTGGATAGTGAGCAGATCGATGGATGGCGAGTGAAAGGACAATTGGATGAATGGGTGGATGGAGGATGGGTAAGTGGATGGATGGATGGATGGATGGATGGATGGATAAATAGGTATATGGATGGGTGGAGAGGTGGGTGGATGGATAGATGGATGAATGGGTAGAGGGTGCATGGGTGGGTGGGTGGGTGGATGGATGGATGGGTGGTAGGTAGGTGGATGGGTCATCATCCGTCCATCCATTCATCTATTCAATCATCCTTAGAAATAGAAATTAGAAATAGAAATCTAGTAGAAATCATGGAAATTGCTAAGTTGTAGAGTAACTTTACTTTCAGTTTTTTTGAGGCCTGGATATTTGTTTCCGCAGTACCTGTACCATTTTACATTCACAGCAACAGTGCTGAAGGCATGAGTTCCTCCACATCCTCACCAACACTTACTTTCTGTATTCTGGATAACACAGAACTGGTGTGAGGGGACATCTCATCATGGCTTTGATTTGCATTTTCCTGAGGACTAGCGATGTTGAGCATCTTTCCATGTGCTTTGTGCCTCTTCCCAGGCTTCCTTCTGTGCACACAGACCCCTGGGCCCTCCAGGTGAGGAGGCAAGTCCTGGATACCTGGCAGGGGCCCATCCCGGGGTCCCTGTCCTCTGACGAGGCTCCTGAGGAGAAGCCCTTCCCTCCACATGCTGCGTCTCTCTTGGCCCTTCGGCCCCTCCAGCCTCTTCCTGGACAGTCTTCTGTCTCTGGGAGGTGGGGTCACAGGTGCCCTCCCCCTTGCAGGTCATCTGTGGGAAGTGCTCCGAGTTCAAGGCTGAGAATGGCAGGCAGAGCCGTGTCTGCCGAGAGTGTTTCCTGACCCAGCAGGGAGCACCTGAGACTCCCAGCCCCGAGGTAGTGCCTGAGGACCCCAAGCACAACACAGAGGTGGGCAGGGCCTGTGCACGTTCTGGACAGGAGCCCCGTCCCTGGCGGTCTGTACAGACCATGCTCCCAGAGCTGTTGAGCCAGGACAGAGAGTGTGTGTGTGTGTGTGTGTGCGCTCATGCTCATGGTGTGTGCATGGCACGTGTGCATGTACTGTGTGCACAGGGTGTGTGCTCAGTGTGTGCGCTCATGTGCACCTGGTGTATGTGTGTGCGTGGGGTGTGCGTTCAGCTGAAACACAGCCCTTCCCCGTGAGCCACGCCCTCGTTCTGTCTGTTCCATTTTTCCCTACTTTGTTGTTATTTCTGTCCCAGCCCCACTCGTGGCCTCCCTTCCGTAGAGGGTCCAGTCTGATAGCAAGGCCACCTTGCAGCGACATGGGGTGGGTTAGGCCAGCCTGGCGTCTCCCCCCATGAGGGTGACGCCTGCAGGGAGGCCGTGCCTGAGCCACCCTTCATGTCTCCAGAAGCCGTTGGCTGTGGACGCCCGGCCCAGCCTGCTCTGTGGTCACCTGCGGGTGTCGGACAGCGGTGCTGCCTGGAGTGAGGTGTGGGCCACCATCCCCGCGTCGGAGCCCCTGGAGCTGGTGCTGTACCTGCAGGGAGGCAGCCAGGTGTGCCCCCCCCCCCGCCCTTGGGGTCGTACTGGGGGCATGCTCCGGTTCCCGCAGCCCACAGGGTCCTGGGCCACACTGCCCGGCACCAACCCTGCTCAGGCTCATGTGATCCTGGGGCCTCAGTTTCCCTGGCTGCTCTGGGTCACCCCTCTGCTGCCCGCCGGTGGGAAAGAGTGATCAGCAGTGCCCAGACCACAGAGGCCCAGGTGCCAACCAACTCTCCTTTGCTGCAGGCCAGCCGGCTGCCACGCTCCATCCCCCTCTCTGGCTGCAAGGTGAGCGTGCCAGACCCCACGGAGAGGCCGGACACCGGACACGTGTGGCGGCTACACCAGGCCCAGCAGACCCTGTACCTGAGCGCCCCGTCGGCGGAGCTGCAGCAGCGGTGGCTGGAGGCCCTGAGTGCCGCTGCCCATGGGGACCCGGCTCTGGCCTTCCCAGGGGCCCCGTGAACTGAGCCTCGGCCAGACGTCCCTGCTCACAGCCACCACAGCGGGGCCCAGCCCGTGCTTACCTGGGAGGTGGCGTCAGAGGCTGCGTGCAGGCGCAAAGGGCTCCCAGACTGCTGGGGGAGGATGGGCCACAGGGCGCTCAACCCGGAGGGACCTCTGGGAAGCGGAGGAAACAGGCCCAGAGGGGCAGCCACCCACCCAGCACGTCTCCCCAAAGAGGGCACAGTTCTGCCCTCAGCGCCAGCTGTGTGGCCTGGAGCGGGGTGCTGGCGGACCGTCTAGTGTGGGGCCCCAGCTCCAGAAGGCAGAAGGAGCGCCCTGGGGGGGGGGCGGGCCGGCGGGGGGTCTGCAGTCTTGCCTTCCCTCCCTGCTGCCCCACCCCCACCCTGTCCACACCGTCTGTACCCATGAGCTGAAACGTGACTGCTGGCGGACTCCATGCCCTCCTCCGCCCTCTCCGGGCCCCTCGGCCCACCTCCCCAGTCGGACAGGTGGGTGGTCGGCCTGGGCCGTCCCTGCGGGGCCTCCATGAGAAAGTCCGCAGAGGCCAGCAGAGGCCTGACTTGTGTGCCCGCCCCGTGGCTGGTGGCAGGCCCTGCTTGTCTGCAGAAATAAATGCTGGCAGCCAGCAGGTGGGCACAGCCTCAGGGCAGGGGTGCCAGGTAGGGAGTGAGGGCGACGGCACAGCCGGGCCTGGGGGTGTGGGGCCCATCCCTGTGGTGCAGTGAAGGGCCTGGGGCCCAGCCGGCCCCTCCCCCGGTCCCGCCCTTCCCCCCCAGCCCCAGGGTCTCCGCTCTGTGTGGTGACTGAGCACCTACTGTGTCCGCAGGGCCTACTGGGCCCTTCTCTCCAAGCTGTGCCCACTTGACAGCTAAGGACACTGAGTCCTATCCAGACCCAGGGGGTGGCCGGAAGTGACCCACTGGGAACGGCAGCACTTGGCGGGGTGGGGAGGAAACTAGCCCCCCCCACAGCAGGTGCCCACGTGGGGTCCTTACAGCTGCCCCTGTGAGTTCTCTGCTCCAGGGCAGACCCAGGCTCTCTCCTCCTGCCTACCAGCCTGGGGTCCCCACACGTTTCCACAGTGGAAATCACAGGTTCCCATAGCGATTCCAGTGGGGGGCCCTTTCGTCACTGGGGGGACCTTGGGGGTCCGCTGGGAGTTACATTCCACGGCAGTCCATCAGAGAGCCCCAGGGCCCACTGATTTTAGACCAGGCACTGGAAATGGCTCGAACAGCCCAGGAGACGGTGCCCTGAGCGTGAGAGGAACAGAATCTGAGGAGGGGAGGACACCCCAAGGGGGGGTTGTTGCAGGAAGAGCATCCAGGCCTAGGGCAGGGTCACGAGGGGCCAGCAGGGCACAGGTGGGGAGCTGAGCGGTCTGGGGGGTGCAGGGCCTGGGTCTCCCCAAGGTCTCCTTTGCTGTTGCTGAGGGGTGGGGGCCGCGGGGCGGGCCTGGGAGTGTGGCCATATCTGTCTGGCTGCAGCAGGGTTGGTGGGGGCGTAGATGGAGACAGGGCCCCGGGGACCCCGCGGAGCTCCAGGAAAACCCCTGTGATGGCCCAAGTCGGAGGCTGCAGCTTCCGGCTTCTCGAGAGACGAAATGCCAGTGTTCTTGTGAAATATCCTGATAAAAGTTAGCAACTACCGCAGTCTGAAGTCACAGGGTGGGTGGCGGTGGGTGGCCCCAGGAGGCAGGTCTGTCCCCAGAAGTCCCACCCCAAAGCCCAGGGCCTGGGCACTCTCTCCTGCCCACCTTGGAGGGTGCTGAGGAATGCCAAATGGGACGGGACACAGTCTGCAGATCCTCACTGCAGATGCTCGGCCCGTAGCAGGTGCTCAGTGGGATCTGCCAGCAGCCTTGGTGAAGGCTTGGGGACGCTGTTCTTGCCATGCAGCCCCTGGACATCTTGCGCCTGGGATCTTTGTTTTACAGGGGAAACTGGGGCTCACAGAGACCCAGTGGCTGCCTCCCTTGTGGTCTCTGGGTCTCAGGGACAGAGACAGCTTATCCTTGGACACCTGGTCCCATTGCAGAGATTGGCACAATGAGACCCAGAGGGGCCGGCATGCCCCGGAACACTGGCAGAGGGGCGTTTGGGCCCACTGCAGCTGTGCCCTTCCCCTAGGGGACACCAACGTGCACACTGAGGGGCAGGATCAGCCCCTGAAGCCCCAGCTCAGGCCCAAGCACACAGCCCAGGCCCTGGGGAGCTCCAGCCTTGGCCCCCACACCTCCTGAGGTCTGACAGTCCTGGCACGGGGCGTCCAGGGAGAGGGGGAGCTCGTCTCCCCCAGAGCTGCTTGCATGTGTCTGCAGGCGAGGTCCCTCCGGTGGATCCTTCCTGGAGGCCCAGCTGGGAACTGAGGCTGTCATGGACCCCAAGGCCCGTCCCCTCCGGTCACCCCCCACAGGGTTCCCAGTGGGCTGGGTCAGCCGATGTCACCTCCAATGTCTGACATGAGGAAAGTGTCATGAAGCCCCACCAGAACAGCATCTGAGAACTTCACGCCCTCCCCCAATGGGATTCTAGCCCTTCGGCATCCTGGTTCCTACCCAGCCACCTGGTGCACCAAGGAAGGAGGTCTGTGTGCCCAGGTGCAAGTCCACGTGGGCAGCCCGCGCGGTGTTCGGTCCAGGCGTATCCACCTGTCCTCTCAGCACTCCATCTTTCCCCACATGGTGCAGCTCTGAGCCCTAAGGGGCTCCAAGTGGTCCCCAGGGGAGCCTGAGGGGTGCCAGGGGGCTCCTGGCAGGTCTCCGGGTGGTCCCCGAGGGGTTCTGTGTTCCCTAAGCCCCAGCTATAAGGAGACGCGGAGCTGCTCCCTGGCCAAACACCCTCACACCCACCAGGGCTCCCCCTTTATGAGGGAGAAACGCAGAGCTCAAAGAGGCGAGCATGGTCAGGGCAGGTTGTGGGGAGGAGCTAGGTGCCTACCCCACATTCTGCACATTCCATCCTGAAAAAACAGCCTCCTCCACCCTGCTGGCTCCTAGGACTGCCAGGCCAGGCCGGGCCTTGCCGGCTCCGTGGACTTCTGGGTGTGGTGCCTGCCTACAGGTGCAAAGCGCAGCCCCCCAGCCTACGGCCTCCTGGGGAGCTGTGGGCAGCACTCCTGGCTGGTCCCAGGTAGCCCGGTCCTGGGGGTGAGGGGGCCAGAGGGCCCTCCTGCAACAGGAAGGGCGGGCCTCAGGGGGCCCAACCCAGGACTGGGGAACAGAGCCATCTCCGACCTCACCTGAAGCAGCTGTGGGAGAATGCGGCGCGGGCACTAAGGTTTCCTGCTCCCCGCTGCCTGCCTCACCCCGCAGCCGCCGTCTGTAGGGACCAGCCTGCAGCCTCCAAGGTGCCTCCCCGCAGCGGCAGTACCCTGAGGGGGACAAGGCCATCCCCTTCCTGCCAAGGCTGGCTCTGCCTGCTCTGACAGGTGTCCCCATCTCCTGCAGGGCCCCCACCTCCCTGTGCCTTATCATAACCGAGGCAAGTAATGCCCCCAAAACACAATATCTGCCCCCAAGGGGGCACCAGACGACTGATAACTGAGCAGCCCATCTGGGGTCATCCCCAAGAACCCCACTCCCCAGAGCAGGGAGTGCGTACGGCCCTCAGCCCAGAGCCTGCAGCAGTCTCCCCCGTGTCCTCCAAACCTGGGAGGAAGGGGCCGCCATCCTCCCCCACACTGGGGTGCGCTAGGGCTCAGCACGGGAGGTCCCGGGAGCTCGGCGCAAGGGGCTGGGTCTCGAGTATTCTCAGTAGCAGACCCTGCTATGTGGATTGAATGTGAGGAATTTATTGGGGAGGCCACCTAGGAAGCGCTGTGGTGGGTGGAGAATGAGATGGAGAAGGGAAGGAAGCCAACACAGATGTCTTGGGTTGAATGGTGTTTGTTACCTCCAAGTTCTCATCCACCTGGAGCCTCAAAAGGTTGCATTATTTGCAATAAGGTCTTTGTAGATGGAGCTGGTTAAGCACAGAGCAGGGCCCCGACCCCATGAGTGGGTCTTTGTCAGAAGAGGAGAGGACATTCCCAGAAGGTCTCCTGCCCTTCCAGGGGGGGTGTGGCCTTGCCCTCACCCTAACCCCAGACTCCCTGCCTCCAGAACCACGACAGTAAATTTCTGTTGTTTTAATTCCTGTAATACAGCAGCTCCAGCAAACAAACACAGGTTCTGTGAGATACAGGACTGAGCGACTGTAACACCTAAAACAGTGGCTGTGGAGCTGGGGACAGGAGTGTGGGGCGCGTTCCCAGTAGAAATGGGGGTGAGGAAGGCACCCCTGGGGAGGGAGGGGAGGCCACCCTTGCCTCAAGTGGAAAGTAGGGACTGTCTAGGCCGAAGTCGGGTATTAGCTGAGGACAAATTGGGGAGGGGGCGTTGGGCAGAAGGGAACCTGCCAGCTTGTTGAATCAGGAAATGCCCTGTTCAGAGAGTGTGGTCTGAAGAGACCCGAGGTGCTGCTGGAGAGACTGGGGCTGTGACCCCTGAGCCTGACGCAGGGGCAGAGCTGGGGTCACCAGGTGAGGGCTGTGGAGCCTCGCCTGGCGGCGTGAACACCTGTGTGGGGCCCAGGAGCCCAGCTCAGTTTGTGAGGAGGAAGCATCAGGGCTCTGCAGCTTGTGCTGCTGGGCTTCAGACTGGTGGTTCGGGTAATTTCAGGGGTGGTCTGAAGCCTGGCCTGCGGTGACTAGGGCAAGTGGACGGCCCCAGGGAGCAAGGAAGTGGCCGTGGGTCATGTGACGGCAGCCCCGGGGCATCCTCTACCATCTCCAGGCACTGGGGGGGGGGGGGGCCCTCCAGGATCAGCATGGCCCTGTCAAAGCCTCAGGTCACAGAACATGACAGATCATCAGGAGGAGCCTCAGGGGAGAGCCTTGGGCCCTGAGGGGCTTGGCTGAGAAGACATGGGCGGAGGTGCACAGGGAGCACCTGCCACAGACGACCTGCCCGAAGCACCACAGCAGCAGGGTCTGAGTTCAAGGTTGCTGATGCCAAACGCCAAGGTCACTGACGATCTGGGCCACAGCTCCACCTGGTGAGCAGAGAGAACGAATAGCGGGGGGAGTGTGCGCACCAGCATTACCCACCTGAACCAGCTCTCATTCGTGGACTCTGCAAACTGCTGGTGACGGCTGCCCTGTGCCTGGCCCGTGCTGGGGGTGGGGCCACAGAGATGAGCCACCTGTGGTCCCTACACTCCGGTAGAATCTGTCTGATCATGACTTCCTCAGCCCAGCCCAGGGAAATAGGGAGGCCTTCTTGGAGGAGGTGGTACTGGTCCTGAATATGGAAACCCCAGCAGAGTCTACGGCCGTACCACCCTGAACGTGCCTGATCTCCTCTGATCTCGGAAGCTAAGCAGGGTTGGGCCTGCTTAGCACTTGGATGGAAACACCAGCAGAGCCATAGGGCTGGGTAAGAGTCTTCACTCCCGGGCCCTGGAGACCCGGGGGATCAGGGAGGCCGGCAGCCAGAGGAGCCCGGGCGGCACTCCGTGACTGGGTAAGAGGACGTGGAAGGCAAGAAAGGGCTGAGCAGCTACCATTCAGCCTCGTTATCCCTTTGAGTCCGGCTTGCAGAGCTGAGGTGGTGGCCACCCTCTGCAGGACCTGGGAGACTCCAGCCCTCTGAAGCCTGCAGCACGCTTCCCACAAAGGATCGCTGTGCTCAGCTGAGTGAGTTGTCCACTGTGCAAAGGCCCCACTGAGCACGTAGTCACACTGAGAGCCAGCCTGTGCTCACCATCAGGGCCTCGGCCTCTCCGCTGGCCTCTGTGAGCCTCACAGAGGAGCTAGGAACGAGGTGGTCTCCAAGGGTCTCAGGAGCAGGGGGGTACAGGGGACAAGCGAGAAAAGAGTGCAGCAAGACCCAGGTGCCGTGAGCCTGGACCCCCTGAGGCCGAGAGGGGCCACTGTCGGGAATGCATGTGTGTTCCCGTGGCCGAGTTAAGAGATAACCTCATCTCTGGTGGCTGCCTGTACCCACATGCCCTCAGCCGGCCTCACTCCAGCCTGTGGCTAGATGGACAAAGTACACATTCCTCTGAACAGTCTAGAAAATATGGATGAGCACCTGGAATACAACATGGCCTACATCCCCTCCAGCGCTAACAACCAGCCCTCCAGAGCCCCAGGTCGGCTCATGAGTGTCTGTGTCCCTTGGAACTCAGCGGTGTCATGCCCACATCTGGGGTCTGAGTCTGATTTGGAGAGAGTTCGTTTGGGACAAGCTGGCCTAGTGCCTGGGCCTCAGGTGGCTCTCAAGTTCACTGGGGATCGTACCACGGAGAGGTGAGGTCTGTCTCCACTTCTCAAACCCGAGCTCCATGGCCGCTTGATGACCAGAATAGAACACAAGTGAGGTTCCAGGCCACACTTGCAGAAAGGGACAGCTTCCACTCCCTGTGTTCCGGGACACAGGCTCCTGGGAGCCAGCACTCTGCTGTGTGGGAGCCCAAGCAGCCCAGGCGCGCCCTCTGCAGCTGGGCCTGGGCGCAGGTCCACGAGCAGAAACTGTCGCTGTCGTGAGCATTACCACTGGCAGGCAGCAGGGTGTCCCAGGAGCCCCTGCCGTGGCCAGGCCCGTGGCATGCCTCCACCTCGCTGCAGCAATTGGCCCAGGGACGAGTGAGCTCCTGGCCCAGCATGTCCCTGGGAAGCAGTGTGCGACACTGGAAGGGTGGCCCCTCTGCCCGGGGACCTGGAGCCCCAAGGGCCTTTCAGAACTCATGACCATTGCCCCTGGGCTGACACCGGGTTTCTGTCTCTTATAGCCGCCTGGGGCAGCCACTTAGCAAAATGTGTGAGTTACAGGCTTGAGCCTCAGTTTCTCACCCATAAAATGAAAACAGCAAGGCGCTCAAGATGGTTGCTGGAAAGCATCATCATCTGCACAGAGAGTGCTGGGGCAAGGGCACGTGTGCAGCCTGGGGGCTCAGAGGAACCCCCCCCCCAACCCTGCCGTCCAGCACACTGGCTTCTCCAGTGTGGCATGAGACCCTTCTACCAGCCCTGACTGTGGCTGCACATCTAGCACACCCATTCTGCAGGTGGAAAAACAGAGGCACAAAGAGCTGGAGAGTCAGGCCCCAGCATCTGGGCCTTGGAGCAAAAGTCTGGGATGAGCTGTGTCGCTAGAGGAGACCGCTCCCTCCAGGCTGTGTCCCCATCTGTGAAATGAGAGCCCTCTCCGCACCTGCCAGGGGCCAGGGCTTTCTGACTTGTCTATCTGGATGGCCTTCGCCAGCTTCCCTGGCTCTACAGGGGGCCCCAGCAATGCCTCCCCAGACTGGGAACCGGCCCCAAGCCTGGGCCTCCGAGGCGCGTCTGCAGGCGTGGCTTGGGGGAGCTGGGGGCCAGACTGGAGCCCAGAGCGGGGCAGGGCTTGCCCGAGGCCAACCACAGTGTGACGAGGGGGACTGGCAGGGGCCACTGGGCCTGTGGAGCGTGAGGGGCAGGCTCTCACACTTCTCCGGTGACAGGGGCCTCACTGGGCAGGTGCAGGCTTCAAAGCAGCTTAACCAGCTCATGAGCACTAAGCCCCGGGATTGCCCTTGACCCTCCTGTGCATTTGCTACTGCTCAGCTTGCCTGAGCCCTGGGGGCTGTGAAGACAAGCCTCCACCCCCCGCCCCCACCGGCAGGCCCCGAATCCTCTTATCCTGGTGAGTGGCCTTGCATGGGACAGTCCCCTTCTCCATGCCTCAGTTTCCCCATCTGCAAACGAGGGATTATCACATGTCTTTTCACAGTGGAGTCCAGACTGTCCTGTGAATGTGTGCAATCATTTATAATCCTTAAAAGTTTCACCAGTTCCGTTTTCTGACTAGAGAATGGATTCATGTTATTGTAGAAACTTCAGCACAAAGAAGACACAGGAGGCAAGAAATGATGACCTGCAGTGTGGCCGGGGGCGGGGGGGGGGGGGTCAGCCCATCAGGCTGTGTACCTCCCTTGAGTCCTGGCTCTGGCGCAGGCCTGGCCTACAGGAGGGGCTGCTGATCCGTCACCTGCTTGCGGCCTCCAGGGAAGTGTGTGGCCCCAGGCCTGTCTCCGCGCCCCGCCCCCCAGGAGCCTTGCTGCAAGTCTCCAAGCGTCACTCTAAACCTGTGGGCAGCAGCTCAGTGTCGCCTGGGGTGACTCCCCCCAGCTCCCTCCCGAAGGCCCAGGCAAGCTGGCTGGTGCAGGCGGCTGGCCAGGGTGGAGAGCCCAGCCGTCAGCCGGGGCCTGGCAGGGACCAGCCCCCGCCTTCCCGTGGGGCGGCTGAACGGCCAGTGTGCGAAGAGAGCACCCCATGGCCTGGCGGAAGACATTTTGGGGAAAATTATTTTCTCCCCAACATTCAGCTCACTGGAGCTTCAAACTCAGGTTACAGTTTTGAAAACTGCTTTTAATTAAAAAAAAAAAAGAGGCCAAACCCATTGAGGCCACACTGCTTCCCTGACTCTTAACCATCTTGCAATGGAACTTTCTAGACTTGTCCGTGGTAAGAGATGGTAAGAGATTTTTAGAATGAAAATCTCATGTTTCTATTGACTAGAAACAAACAAACAAAAAATCAATAATATTTAAAGAAAGGGTGCCTGCCTGGCTCAGTCTGAAGAGCATGTGACTTCTGATCTCACAGTTGTGAGTTCAAGCCCCACACTGGGTGTAGGTTTCACCTAAATAAACTTAAAAATATATATATTTAGGAGCACCGGTTAAGCATCTGACTCCTGATTTCGGTTCAGGTCTTAATCTCACAGTTTGTGGGATCAAGCCCCTTGCAGGGCTCTGTGCTGACAGCATGGAGCCTGATTGGGATTCTCTCTCTCTCCCTCCCTCCCTCTCTGCCCCTCCCCCCGTCTGTCTCTCTCAAAATAAATAAATAATAAAATTTTTAAAGAATATTTAAAGAAAACAAATAGCATTTTATATTTCTACGGTTATCCGATTTGAGGGAAACACACCAGTAGCCACGCCTGCTACCATCCAGACTTCTGGGCAGCACCCCCTCCCCAGACCACCAGGGCCCACGGACACCACATAGGTCAAACTGAGGGCTGAGGAAGGCTCCCCTAGGAGCCTTTCAGGAAGAGGAGACCCCCCAGGGGAGACCCTCCCCACCCCCTTGACCTCTCTGGCCACACAGGTGTGAGCCCATTTTATAGAGCAGAACACGGAGACCAGGGCCTCAGACCCTCTCCCCTGGCTGCCTGCCCTGCTTCCTGTCCACCAGTCCATTCATTCAACAAATGTTCCAGCGTCCTGCCTGGTCCCCGTTGTAGACCGAGACGCAGGTGGTGCGGGCCAGACCCCAAGCGCAGAGGCCATGGCTTCAGTCAGCTCCCCAGGCATCTGTGTCGGCTCTTGTTGCCTCCCCAACAGCCGCCCACAAGTTCCTTCCTGGCCCCTCACACCTGCACGGGGGGGTAGGGGGGTGGCCACAGTCATCTCTGTTTGAGATTCAGCACAGGCTTTGAGGTCACTGCAGGGCCCATTCGCAGGTAAGTGGGGAGGGCTCCCTGGAGGAGGGGGTGAGGCCTGAGGGCCAGAGACCCTGGCATAGTCCAGGCACTGCTCCTAGTCTGGGCCAGGAGGCAGAGAGGCTGCACCCCGGGCCGCTGGGAGAGCCAGGGGCAGGTGAGGAGGGGCGGGGCCTGCGGGGCCCAGCTTGGCGGTTCAGCTCCAGCCTTGATCACGGCAGGGCCTCCTGATCTCAGGATGGTGGCAGAACCTTCTCTGACCCCCGACGAGAACACTAAGCCTCACGGCACGGGGGTGGGGGCCTGTCAGAGTCACAGTCCCTGCCATGGATGAGGGGACAAGGTGCTGGGGCAGGGGGTGGCCACGCAGTCTGTCATCTGAGGTGGGCCAAGTGCCTTCCCCGCGTGGGCCTCAGTTTCCCTCCCCACACACAGTGTTGCTGGGCTCTCCCAGAAAACGTGGATGCATGGGGCAGCTCAGCACGTGGTCCGTTTCGGCCGTGGACCCACCTCGAGAACCGATCCCAGTGCCTCCTGCTGCTTCTGAGACGGCTTTGGTGGCAGGTGGGTGTTCTGAGCTGTGATAGGGGACACGGTTTCCCACGGGATGTGGCAGAGGTCTTGGGCCACCCCAGCTGCCTAACAGTACAGGGGGCCAGCACCACAGGCTCGAACCCCCAGAACACACTACCCAGCTGCAGACCAGCAAAACAGTTGGGTCCCCGCCCTTGATGCCATCTGTTAGGGGCTGACCTGTGCCCCGCCGCCCACGCACCCCAATTCAAGTGCTGGAGTCCTAACCCCAGGACCTCAGAACATGCCGTTTTGGGGGGCAGTACCTTTCTACAGGTAACCAAGTTAAAGCGAGGTCAGAAGGGCTGCCTCTAATCCAGTAAGACTAGTGTCCCCATAAAAAGGGTAAATTTGGGCAGAGACAGAAACGTACAAAGGGACGGACAGGAAGTACAGGAAGCTGGAGAGAGGCCTGGACTAGATCCTCCCTGGGGCCTTTGGAGGGGGCGTGTCTGCTGACACCTGATCTCAGGCCCCGAGACAACATGTGTGTGGTTCTAAGCAGCCTGTGGCACCTTGTTACAGCACTTCCGGAATATACACACCCTAAGTGGCCAGGCTCAATCTGGCATTTGGTGCTCCTGGAGGCCTGGGTCAGCCCACCCACCTCCCCTCCCACCCACAAGCAGAGACAAGGGTTAGCCCTGTGTGCAAGCCCTGGAGATGGGCTGGGGGCACATGGCAGGGAATTCTGGGGCTCCAGTCCTGTGTGGTCTGGAGGGAGCAGGGATCACAGTGGGCCCTGTGGACTCACCTGGCTTCCCGGTCAGAGGAACTGAAGAAACTCATCACGCGTGGTCCACAGGTCTGAAGCAGGGACCAGGTATTATGAGGTGACAGCAACCCAGGCCCAGGAGAGGGGAGGGCCCCTCACTTATACTACTGGGCTCTGAAAGCAGAGGGGGGATGGGCTGCCCTGCTGGGACCCTGCTCTGTGGTCCCAGGAGAACACTCACCTCTTTGCTGCCACCCGCCAGGCCCTCCAGAGCCAGTCCTGTCCACCTTCTCAGGCTTCGTGAACCAGCAACTTCTGGGGGTTTCTCAAGCTTCCCAAGTATTCCACCTCAGGACCTTTGCATCTGCTGTTCTTTCCTCCAAGATCATTTCCTTCAGCTCTGCAGGAGACAAGCCTGATCAGGAGCAGCCCTGAACCACCCAGAGCCGCCTCTGCTGGGATGTCAGTGGTCTGAGAGCCCCCTGGGCAATGGCCAGGCCAGGACACTGAGCCGGAGCCGGGTGGGGTTAGAGGGAGAAGAAGGGGTGGGCTGCCGCTCCGGGCTTAGCTGGACTCGGGGAGTTGGGCTGAAGGGACGGCGGGGGGCCGAGCCAGGAGGGAGCAGGTGCCGCGTTCGTGAGCACAGCCGGACCCCAGGGGTCTGAATCTGCCCCCACCATGCGGGGCTCCTCAGAGAAGACCTACAGCACCCACGCCCAGCGCAGAGGGCCTGGCCCGCAGGGACACAGATGGGGTTCATACGTGCCGCTCGCAGAGGACACCTGGCCCGGGGAACCGGGGTGTTCAGAGGGGCGGGGGCCGAGGGCAAAGCCCGTGCAGAGCCCTGGAGCGAGACTTCCTGCACCGCCGGCTTTGCCCCTGGGGGGTTGGGGCTCCCGCGGGGCCGGCCCCGCCCCCGACCCACGGGGCGGGCCCTGGGGGCGTGTCCGGGGCCGCCCCGCCCCCCGGCTCCGGCCCCGCAGTCCGGCCGCGCGTCGCGGAGCGCAGGGATGCACGCGGCGGCCGCGACCCCTCGCCGCAGGGCGAGGCCCGGGGCTCCCGCGGTGGACGCGGAGCCCGCCCCGGGGAACGGCACGGGTGAGCGTCGGGGCTGCGGGCCACGAGCGGGGCTCTGCACCCATTTCGCGGACAGGGACGCCGAGGGGCGCGCGGCGCAGCTGGGGCGGGAGGGGGTGCGCCCCGCCGTGGGGTGGGAGCGCGCAGCGGGGAGCAGGGGCGCACGGCCGCGTCGGGGCGGCCCACAGCCCGGGAGCCGCCGGACGGAGAGTCTCTCCGAGCCTCGCCTCCCGCCCGGCCGGCGCCCCAGCGGAGCCGAAGCCCGGCTGCAGGCGCCCCGAAACCAGGCGGCGGCGGCCAGCCGCCCACCCGCCCAGGTGCGCGCCTCTCCTGCTGCGGCGCCCGCCCCGCCCTCGCCCTGCTCCCTGCGGGGGACGCGGGGACGCGGCCCTGCTTTGCGGAGAGGTGCTCCGCTGTCCCGGCTGGCCCCCACCCCCACTTCGCAGGTGGGGAAACTGAGCCTGGCGGGAGAACGGCTCTGCGGTCCCCAGGCCGCCGGGCCCGGGATGAAGTCCGGGGTCTCCGGAAGCGGGGAGGGCTGGCACTTGGCGTACTTCGTGATTGATTTCGAGAATGTTTTGAAGAGGGCTCCCCTTCGTGCTTCGGCTGCGGTGTAGGCAACTCGTCCGAGCCCCAGGTTTGGGGGCTGGCCTCACTGCATGAACGCCCCCAAGTTCAGCTCTTAGAAACAGCAGCAGATGTCCCCGAGGCTCACTTGAGTGGACTCTGCCCCCCCTACGCGCGAGGGTCCCCGCACACCTGTGCCCCAGGCCAGGCGCAGGGCTGGCCCAGGCCACACCCCCTGGATGCTGCCAGTGCTGCCTAAAACAGGTCCCACTCTGGGGGCCGTGGCCAGCAGCTCCTCACGTGGGGACACTGAGGCCCAAGGAGGCAAGTTGCTGGCAGAGCAGAGGTGCTGGACTCTGCGAAGCCAGAGCTGAGACCTGCCCCTGGCCTGGTGAGATGGGTTTATTTGACTCTCCGTCCCCCTAATACCGAATTTGGTGCATGTGGGGACCCAGGGTTGCAGCACTGCCTGGGAGGTGGGTGTTGACCAAGAGGTGGAGGGACTTGCACAAGACCAGCCCTGGACGGGATGGGGAGGCCCTGATGTGCTTGCATACTAAAGACTGTTTGCTGAGAGTCCTGGGGGTGGGTGTGCGGGTGTCTCGGGGGCCAGTCCCTGTCTCCCTGCCTCAGACCCCCTGTCCCTGTCTCCTATGTCCCCGCCCTGGGGGACCCAGCCCATTAGCCCTACCCCAGCATTTGGAATTCAAAGACCCTTCTCACCTGGGATGTGCCTCTCTGCTTTTGGCCTCAGTTTCCCCATGTGCTTAGTGGGTGCTGTATACCCGCCCCTGGCCTTGTGGACTGGCAGGGAGGGGGGTCAGGGAGGGCCCGGGTACCGCCCACCCCAGCCATAGTTCTGCTCCAGGGTAACAGTGGTCCGGACTCCACCATGCCCCTGCCCCCAGGGCCCCAGTCCTTTGAGCTGTGAAATGTGTGCCACTTGTCCCTGTGGGATTGTGAAGTGAAGGGATGTTGCGGGGGGGGGGGTGTCTTTTGGAGACGTTGGGCACTCCCTACAGCTTAGCGGGGGGGGGTCGTCCTTGCCTTCGTAAAATGGACGCATCTCTCTGCTCTTCCAAGTCCAGCTGCAGGGACCTGGCTGGTCCAGGTTCTTCCCTCATCGCCCAGGTGTGGGCCGTGAAGGGCAGGTGGGGAGGCTGGCTCCCAGGAGGGGTTTAAGTGTTTGTTGAGTGGAGGCCTGGGTGCCCAGCTCACTGCGGAGGCCGCCCTTGCGCTCCCCACGGGCCCCCGTCCCGGGGCTGCCCCTGTACTCCCTGATGGGAGAGATTGTGCGGGAACGCAGCCCTGCAGGGAACGCAGGGTTCCAGCAGCCGGAGGGAACCCCCTCCCACTTCTGAAAGGGCCTTGAAGAAGAGGCCTGGGAAGGGGCCACAGGAGGACCCGGATGGCGGGGGACGTGCCCTGGGCACACCGCTGACCTGCGCCCACTTCCCAGAGGAGAGACCGAGGCCCAGGGAGAGTGGTGGGAACCGAGCTGGCCTCCTGCTCCGCGTTCCCCCGGGGGGCTCTGGGTGGCATGCTTGGGTCGGGACCAGCCTGGGAACACCCGCTGGTGGGAGCTGACCTGCCAGCTGCGGAGAGTGCCTGGGAGACCCCGTCTCCACTGAGGCCAAAGTCCCGGCCTGTCCTCGGAGGGGGAGGAGACGTGCTCAGCGCGGGTGAGTCCCTAGCCTGCGGACACACAGCCGGGCCGCGGGCTACCTCACGTGTGGCTGTCCCCCCTTTTGGGGTTTTGGGGTCCCACCCTCCATAGAGCACACGTCACCCTTTGAACTGTCCTCCTTGGGTTTCCCTCTCCTGTTTGGGGAAATCCAGACGCAGAGCAAGGAAGCCACCCTCCAGTGGCGCAGGGACCCAGGCCGGTGGTGAGCGGCCCCAGGGCACCTCTTCCCAAGGCAGAAAAGGTAACTTATTTACCAGGTCCTCCGGGGTGAGGCCAGGGTTTGAGGGCAGTGTGGGCTCCGGGAAGGAGGACGAGGCAGGCAGGCCTGTGGCCCAAGGTTCCAGATAAAAGATTAACAAGCTTGCCTGTTCTTCACCCCGCTGGCCAGTGGGGCTGGGGAAGCGCCAGGGCAGGCCCTGCCCCCCCCATGTGTGAGGGACAGGGGGCGTCCTGGCCAGGCTGGGGACGGAGGTGGGGCCGGCCGGCGCTCCTTCACAGTCCAGGGAGCCCGCAGGGTTTGGTTTGGGTTTGTCTTTGCAGCAAATCCATTCACTTTGTTTTTCCCGTTATTTTTCCTGCTTTAAGATTTATTTGCACATAATAAAAAAGAGGTCATTAAAAAAGAGGGGCCATGAAGGGCCCGAGGAAAAATGCACCAAAGGTTGAGAGGTGCGTAGTCCCAGCCAGAAGGAGGGCTAGGGGGTGCAGAGCCCTGGGCCAGCCACAGGGGGGCCAGGGGAGCGACCGAGTGGGGCCGGGGGCCCTGCAGGGGCAGGCCTAGGAGATTTGGCCCGGGGTGGGGGTGGGGGGTTGTCTGGGAGGGTTTTCAGCGATAACAGGAGCTGGAATTCGCCTCTTAGGTATCAAGGGAGGGGCCACTGGCGAGCCAGGGATGGGGTCTGGGGTCTCCAGGCTGGGAAGGGGTCAGTGAGGGCTGTGAGCGGAAGCTGGGTTTGCAGTGTCAGAGGCCATGGGCTCTGCCAGTGCCCATCCACCCGGCCTTGGTGACTCTTCAGAATGTCTCTGGGAGGGGCCTTGGGTATACGTGACTGAAGAGCACTGTATCACCTCCCGGCCCTGGCCTGGCCTGGCCGTGTGTTGCCGGTCTGTGGAAGGGTCTTATGGGGGCCCTGCAGTGTACACTGGGCCCAGGGAAGGGATGCGGGAGACCCCACTGGAGCCTGAGGGTGGAGGCTGGCCGGTGCAGGTGTCTTGGGTGCCATGGACTGGGGGCTTAGAAAGAGGCATTGAGCCCCCTCCTGGGGGGGTTTCTGAGCTCAGGCACTGCTCTGAGCTCTCCATGGTCTGAGGTCTCATGACTGTGGAGGGGCAGGTTACCCCGTTTTGCAGATGGGGAAATTGAGTCTGAGCAAGGCGAGGACCTGGTCCGCGACCTGCCTCCGGGATGTGGTGGAGCACCCAGTGGGGAGGACCTGAGGCTTGGGGGCTGGGGGCTTTTCCAGCAGGGGCAGGAGCACCTTCCTGCCTCCCATCCGGGCCCTGGGGTTACCTGGGCCTGAGCTGGGGGGCGGTGGGCCGCGCGCCTCCCCCTCCTCGCACGCCCGGGCGCTGTGCTCTCCCTGTGTGGCTCCCTGCCTCTGGCGGGTACTATCCCTGCTCGCTGCCTGGAAACTGGAGGCCGCAGGGCTGGGGCGTGGGGGAGGACTGCACTTAAAGCTCCCCGCCCTGAGTCTCTCTGACACCCTCGGGCGCCCCTCCCCTTCCCGGAGGCCCCCTCTCTCCGTCCCTTTATGGCCCTGAGCACCTTGAGGGAGGAACTTCTTGCCTTTCAGATGTGTGACCCCGCCCCCTGGGTGGAGAAGGCACCGCCTTGGAACCGGCAGCACAGGATGTGACTGACAGTGCCCCCCGCCCCCCACCCTGCACACGGGGCGACGCTGTTCCTGAGGTGGCAGTGCTGTCTGGGTCCTTCCAGGCAGGTCACGGGGCCCAGAGCAGCCGGTGCGGGTAGGGGGTCCGGGCGGGGCCCTGGCTGGCACGCTGGCTGGAGGCTCTCTCCCCTTGCCTTAAATATCACAGTTGCACCGCAGAGTTGAACGGATTTATTACCACGCCTTCCAGCCTGACCCTGCCCTTGACATTTCACCAGGCTGCTTCATCACCTCTGCCACCACTCTAGTCCGCCCCCTCAGGGCTCCTGACCTTCTTGAGAAAGTTCTGGTTGTGCAGCCCAGGCGCTGGTGTGGGAGCTGTGAGCACCCCAGGGGCTCTCCCCCTGGCCAGCCCCTCCCCAGGCGGCCACGCCGGCGGTACTGAAAAAAGGCTGCTTAGTGGCCCCAGAAGCAGAAGTGGCAGCTCTAAATTGAGGACCAGGAAGTGTTGGCTGCCGGGTGACCCTGGGGGAGGGGCCACGTGGCCGGCCTGTGGCTGCCATGCTCTGTGCCCAGTTCCAAAACGTCCTGCCCGCCTCCTGGCCAGAAGGACAGCCGGGGTCTGTGTCCAGGGGTCCTGGTGGGACCGCTGGCTGCAGCCCTGGTGGCTGGGACCACCTTTCGTTCGCTCGCGTGGCAGTTAGTCAGGAGCCTGGAGTCCGCAGTGTCCAGCCCCAGGCCGGCGAGCGGAAGCGGGAAGGGAAGTGTCCACCTCGGGGCACAGGGTGGCTCCCCTGCCCTCCCCCCGCCCTGTACACCAGTCTTCCATCTTGGTCAAGCTAAGGGGCGAAAACAATACCTTTTAAATTTTAAAATTTACATTTTAAATTTGTGTTTCTTTGCTTGACACAAGTATTTTTCTGGAATTTTTTAGGAGCTTTATTGAGATGTAACACTTAAAGTGTACGTTTAACGTGTGCAGCTCAGTGGTTTCTACCCATTTGCAGATGGGCACAGCCGTCCCCACGGTCCTTTTTAGAGCGTTTCATCACCCGGGAAAGAAGGCGCGCACCCCCAGCGGGCCCCCCACCTCCCTTCCCCCCGTCCCTGGCTAATCTGCTTTCTGTCTATGAGGATTTGCCTCTTCTGGACACTTCGGATAAACGGAGTGTGACAACCTGAGGTTTTGCGACTGAGGCTCAGGCACCGAGCGTCTTGTCCTCATAACGGTTCGCCTGTGTCACCGCTCTTCTCCTCTTTATTGTCCGGTGATGCTCCTGTGCGGCTTGTACCATTTTCTGTCTATCCGTTCACTCATCGATGTGGACATTCAGGTGGTTTCCACCGTTTGGCCCTTGTGAATGACGCTGTCGTGTGCCTGTGTGTACAGGCCTGTGTGTGGGTGTGTTTTCACCTGGGTCGTGTAGCTGGGCGGGGCAGCACTGCAGCGTGTGGTACCTCCCCACGTGACCGTATGACTGCCGGGGATGCGGCCAGAGTGGCTGCTCATTTGTGCTCCCCCCACCCCACCCCCCGCAGGGTGCGCGGTTCCAGGTTCTCCACATCCCGGGGACACCTGTTACCCGTCTGTCCTTTTCACGGACAGGTGCTTGCTGGATGTGAAGCAGGGCCTCCCTGGTGATTTGGTTTGCATTTTCCTGAAGGAATGACGTTGAGCCTCATGCTTATCTGGGGCCACTGGTATATCTGTCGAGAAATGTCTATCCAGATACTTTGCCCATTTTTAAATTTGGCTATTTGACGGGGCACCTGGGTGGCTCAGTCGGTTAGCATCTGACTCTTGATTTCGGCTCAGGTCATGATCCCAGGGTGTTGGGGCGAGCCCTGCATTGGGCTCCACACTGAATGAGGGGCCTGCTTATGATTGATTCTCTCCCTCTTCCCCTCTCCTCTCGCATGCTCTTTCTCTCAAATAAAAAAAAAATTAACTTATAATTCTGCCTAATAACTTATGCACTCTAAACACAAGTCCTTTCTCAGATGTATGGTTGACAAGTATTTTCTCACACTCTGTAGCTTGTCTTTCTTGATCATGGCCTTTGAAGCACAAGTGTTGTTAATTTCAGTCAAGTCCCGTTTATCTGTTTTCTGCTTTTGTTGTTAGTCTTTTGGTGTCGAATCAAGGTCAGGTAGATGTATTGCTCTGCTTCTGTCTGAGAGTTCTGCAGATTTAGCTCTTATACTTAGGTCTGGGATTCACCTGAAGTTCATTTTTGTGTCTGGTGTGGGGAGAGGGCCAGCGCTATTTCGCGTGTGACTATTGTTGCTCAGCACCAGTTGCTGGAACACCGTTCTCTTCCCGCTGAATTGTGCTCACGCCCTGGTCGAAGCTCTCCTGACTGTAAGAGCTCATTTCCACACTGTCACTTCTGCTCCATTGGCTCCATATCTGTCCCTTTCTCTCGCCGTAGCTTTGTTGAAAGTTTTGAAACAGGAATGTGTGAGTCCTCCAACTTTGATGCTTTTCAAGATAGTTTTTGTTGGGGCTATCCTAGGTCTTTTGCATTTCCTTATGAATTTTAGGACCTGCCTGCCCGTTTCTGGAAAGGCAGCAGATGGCACCCTGGGAGGGGTCATGGTGCCTCTGTAGATGAGGAGAGGCGAGCGTGGCAGTCAGTCTCCCGGCCCTCGGGCACGTGCAGCTGCGCCTCTTTGTGGGACCTTTATTTCTGCCAACAGGGTCTTGTAGTTTTGGGGTTTAAGTTTTATTCTTTTGTTCATTTTATTCCTAAGCGATGTATTCCTCTGGACACTCCTGTAAATGGAATTGCTCTCTTCATTCCCCTCTGTTTGCCGCCGATGTGCTGAAATATGATGGATTTTGTGTGTGGAGATTGCACTCCGCAGCCTTGCTGGACTTACTAGTTTCTGTAGGTGTTTAGTAGGTTCCTGGGGATTTTTAGATTCAAGATGGTGTCATTAATTGGAGAAGGTTTGCTTCTTCCTTTCTGACGTGAATGCTTTTTATTTAATTTTTTTAAACGAATTGCTCCGCCCCTGGTTTTTGAGACATTGGTTTTTCTTTTCTGATTTGCCTGTTCTTTTCTGTTGTGATTGTTGACTCTGTCTTTTTTTTTTTTTTTAATTTTTTTTAATGTTTTTTTTATTTATTTCTAGGAGAGAGAGAGAGAGACAGCATGAGCAGGTGAGGGTCAGAGAGAGAGGGAGTCACAGACTGAAACAAGCTCCAGGCTCTGAGCTGGCAGTCAGCACAGAGCCCGACGCGGGGCTCGAACCCACGAACCGCGAGATCATGACCTAAGCGAAAGTCGGATGCTTAACCGACTAAGCCACCCAGGCGCCCCGACTCTGTCTTATTACTTTGTAAGTGTGGTCTGTAAGGGAGAGACCCGCTCTGGGAGGGGTGCCCTGCTGTGCTGCTGAGTTGGTTCTGAGCCCCCTCCCCTGTGGGAGCTTGGTTTCCTCACAGCAAAATGGGGATAATGATTCTTCTGTGCCGTCCTCTGGGATGGTTAGGAGTGCTGCACAAGGCTGGGAATGAGGGTGCCTCTTGACCGGAACATTCTATCAGGGCTGCATTGCTGGTGGGGGTAGTGATGCTGGTGGTGGACGCCTGTGGACGGAGAGGCTCGCACCCTCCCCGCTGCGGGGCAGACGGGCACAGCTGCGGCCAGTTCCCGCGGTACGTCGTCGAGCCTTGCCGTGCCTCAGTTCCGCATCTGTCAGGTGCTGTGATGGACGGCGCTGCTCACAGGGCTGGACCACAGCAAAGCACTCATCAGGTGCCCCGTGTTATCTGAGCTGAGCCAGGAGTCAGCCCCCAGCTCACATTCTGCCCCACGTTTCAGCCAGTGAGCCCCCTGTTCTCGGGGGGGGGGGCAGAGCAAGGCGTGGACTGGTGCACCCCAGGGAGGCACAGCCAAACGCTGTCACTCACTCATGGTCACTGCCCACGGCGAGGGCTGGGGCAGCCTGGCTCCTGCTGTTTTCCTGACAGCACAAAGCTGCCGATGCTCAGGGCTACGGTCCCTTAACAACCTCGCCCTGGGTGGGGCAAAGCCAGCGCAGCTGGGCAAGGGCTGCTCGACCTCCCCTGCCTTGGCTTCTCCTCTGGACGTGTGTGGCTGTTCGGAGTGACAGCCGCTGACCTGGGCGGTCCTGGGTGTGCCCCCAGGAAATGAGGTCCCGGCACAGATGGAGCCTTGGTGGCTGCTTCCAGGTGGAGGTGGCTTTGAGGGGCACTCCAGGCCCCTGCGGATGTCCTGAGCACAGATCTTAGAAGCAGAGCCCGCGGGGTGTGCTGGTGAGTTGGCTGTGGATTGCGAAAACGTGTCCAAGTGTGGGGGCCGGAACACACGAAGGAGCCAGCCCGGAGCTGCCACCCGTATGAACACGGGGAGGGCTGTGGGCGCGGGCTGCTGGGCACGGGAGCCTGGCCGGGTCCCAGCGTGCCAGGCGGACGGCAGAGTGTCGTGGCTGGCACCTTCCCCGGTCGTTGTGCTGAGCGGGGGACCTGGCACGGAGGGCACCTGGCTGCGTGCGTGTGTCCATGTACACGCTCGTGTGTTGAGAAGCCAGGCTGGAGCCACCTTGCCGGTCCTGAATCCCTGTCCTGCAACACAGGAGCCGTGTAGCCTCGGTTTCCCAGCCTGTCAAGTGGGGAGGATGGTGGTTCCCCAGGAAGGCACCGTCAGGTTGAGGCGTTAGTGCCGAGGCGTGAGTTCAGCTCCCGTGCTCCGTGGGCTCCCTGTAAGTGCCAGCTGTTGTCACCGTGGTTTTGTGAAGGTGCTGTGATTGCCACTGCGTTCACACGTCTCTGTGCGTCCTTACGTAGGGCGACACGGTTGGCATTTGTCACCAGGCTGTGCCTTGATTGGCCGCATGGGCCCACAGCTGGGCACATTGGTGGCTTCTGTGTTCGTGGGCGTGAACATCCTGGTGTCGAAATCCTGGCTGCAGATTCATAATTCTTTCCTTTGGCTAAATTCTCAGACGATCCACAACATAAGGCTCTTGACACGTTTTCCCAGACTCGTCCAGAAAGGTTTGGCTCTGCACCCAGAGCGGACGTTCCCAGGCCTCTCGAGCTTGGCGCATGGTCTTTTTTCTCTTACGATTGGCCAGCTCCAGGAGCAAAAGACGAGGTCTGAGTCCGCACGTCCTCAGCTGCTGTGGGGACGCGCATTCTTGCTTCTCGGCTCCTTGTGTTTCTTCTGTGAAGTGTGTGTTCCCGTGTTAGCCGTTCTTTTTTATTCGGATGGTCAGCTTTTGAGGATGTGTCCGAAGATCCCGGCAAGTAAGGGGGTTGGGCCTTCATCCTGCGCTCTCCCGATCTCTTCCCAGTTGTTTCCCCCAAGCTTGTTTGTGATTCGTTATTGGAGCAACAGAAGTTCTCCTTTTCACTCTCCATGCATACTCCCCTTTTGGTTAGATACGAACTGTGTGCACTTGACCCTTGACCAACACAGGAGTTAGGGGCGCTGACCCCACATAGTTGGTACTTGGATATAACTTCCGACTCCCTGAAAACTTAACCGCTAATGTCTACTGTTGACTGGAAGCCTTACGATCGCATTAAGAGTCGGTTCACACCTATCCTGTGTGTCAGACGGGTTATGTACTAGAGAAAAGAAGCATCATTGAGGAAGTCGTAACTAAGAGGAAATACATTTACAGTCCTGTCCTGTAAAAAGTCCACACATCCATGGACCCGAGCAATTCAAACCCGTGTTATTCAAGAGTCACCTGTATTTGCTTTTATTATCTTCTGATACAGATTCTTTTTTTCAACACTGTGGTCTTTGGAACCTCTAAAGCTCTCTTAATGTTGGGATCACCTCCACGTTTGCCCCAGGCTGACAGCCAAGTGGCCGCCACGCCCCATGGCCTGGGCTGTGGCACCTTCCCCAGAGCGTCGTGTGGCTGTCAGGGCAGCGGCGCCCATTCCAGCCGGGGGTCCTGCCCACCCTCTGCCACGCAGGGTCGTCACCTCTGCTTTCTTCTTCCCTAGGCACGTGCACAGAGGTGCGGCCACCCCCACGGGGCACCTTCCAGATCCTTCGTGGCAATGGCACTTCTGTGGGGACTGTCATCGTGTTCCACTGCCCCTCAGGCCACCAGATGGTTGGGTCCGGCCTCCTCACCTGTGCTTGGAAGGGGAGCATCGCGGAGTGGTCTTCAGTGAGCCCCGTGTGCAAGTGTGAGGCCCGCTCCCCCAGCGCCTGCAGGGGGTGGGGGGCGGCTGATCCCGTCAGGTGGGACGCGAGCATCCTGGAGGGAAGGGGGTGTGGTGGGTATGAGTCCCCACCGGGCCCACATCTGCATGTGGACTCAAAGCCCAGCAGCCTCATCCCTGGCTCTGCCTCCCACCTGGCCTGTCGGCTCCAAGAGCTACAAAGTGTCCTTTGTAATCTTCTAAGGGTTAGCACTGTTTGTTCATTCATTCATTCTTTATGCATGCCTGTGGCAGACGTTAATAGGATACTGCGTGTGCTCCAGAGTCTAGAATTGGGGACACTGAGGGCCAGAGTGCTCGTGGCCCTGGGCTCCCAGTTGGGAGGAGATAGCTTTCTAGCTTTCGAGTTGTGTTTGTTGTAAGGGTGGTGAAGGGTTTTCCAAAGAGGTCACTGTATTGTGTTGACGTGTGTTGGGCATCAAAGAGCGCTCCGTTTAGAGCATGCTAGATTAACAGGCTACAGTACTTCTCAGAGCCTTTAAAATGCTCGTGTGCTGGATCAACCTCCGAGAAGGAGAATGTCAGATTAGGCTCCAACGTAACGGGTTCACAGACATGGCGCTTTCTCTCTGAGGGCCTGTAGGCCTCAGCATGGGAGTCTCATATGGCACTTCCTGGGGGGGAGGGCGGGGGGGGGGGCGAGACCAGGCTGACTCAATGTTCTGGGCCGGGACTCAGGATAATGGCACCTGTGTTCCGGGTGCTTGTCATGGCCGGGCAGGGCAAGGAGGGCCCTAAGAGGTGCCCCACACCTTTCTCCTCTCCCCCACAGGCCAGAAGATGGACATGCAGCTGCAGGGGCAGCCAGGGGAGGTCTTTGGCCTGGGTGGCCTGTGTTTAGCTCAGGCAGGGGGCAGGGGTGGGGTGTGCAGAGTTGTTCAGACTAGGACCCTAGGCTTCGTCCTCCCAGAACACCCGTTAGAACCTGGTAGAGCCACTGCTCGGCCCATCACTGAGGTCACACGGCTGATAAGTGGCAGATGCCGTTTGGCCCCAAACAGAGGCATTCTTCTTGCTTTTGAGCCTCCTAGAAAGTGACCTGAGAAGGCACGTAGGCCCCTGAAGGACTTACCAGCCTGGGGCATCGTGGAAACAGGCCGTGGGCTGTCTGCTGGCATGTGGCTGGCATGTGGAGGACACGGGGCTATCACTGAACTCCTGTCAGAGCTTTTCCTGGTGTGCCACTGTGAACTCCTACACACCCTCCAAAACCCTACCCAAACACCGCCTCTTTAGGGGACAGTGTTCCCTGCCAGCCGCGGCCACCAGCACCTGCCTCCCTGCCTCCCCCGCGGAGCGGGACTTGCTGAGGGCCTCGGTGAGCCTGTGCAGGAGGCACGCTTGTCTCCCTCGCAGCCGTGCCGCCGTACGAGACCTTCGGCTTCAAGGTGGCCGTGATCGCCTCCATCGTCAGCTGCGCCATCATCCTCCTCATGTCCATGGCCTTCCTCACCTGCTGTCTCATGAGGTGCATGAAGAGGAGCCAGCAGCCGTCCGACAGGTACACAGGCCCCAGCAGCCTCCAGCCTTCCCTGCCGCCAGAGCCCAAGGGCAGAGGGCGCTCCGCAGGCACCTCTGTCCGTGCCCTGGGCCTCCGGCGGGTGTCCAGGGGCACTGGGGCTGCCCTGGCTTCTCAGGGAGCCCAGCTCCCAAGTGCCGCCCCACAGCAGCCTCACGGTTCTGGAACGTCTTTCCTAACCAGGCTATGCACACAGGTCCCGTCTGGGCCTCCATCAGTCTGGGCCCTCTTGCGGCCTGTGCTCCGTGGGGTGTGTGAGCGGGGCCGGGTGAGCGGGGCCGGGTGAGCGGGGCCGGGTGAGCGGGGCTGGGTGAGCGGGGCCGGGTGAGCGGGTCGACAGCCAGAGGCCGGCTCACCAACCACCTTGCAGAGGATTTGGCGTCCTGAATGTCGTTCCCCGTCTCTCCCCAGGGCAACCCAGCTGTGGCTCCAGCTGAGAGCCGGGGACTTGGAGACGGTGCAGGCCTCCTACCTCGGCCTCAAGGGCCCGCACAACGGCGGCGGCGGCAGGGACCCCGGGGGCCACCCTGGCCAGGCACACGACAACTACAGCTTCACCACGTGGGCATGGGCACAGCTGGGGGGGTGTGGGAGGTGAGGGCAGGGGGCCCGGCTCGGTCAGGACGCCTGTCACCCCACACGCTCACGCTGCCCAGCCTCCCCTGGGCCTCGACTCCGGTCCCCACACTGGGGCCTGGTGGCCCTTCTGTCCCTGGGTGCGTGCTCCGCACCCTAGTGCCTGGGGCCCCTGCCACATGGCGCCTTTGTCCCCGGAACTCGGACCTGCAGACAGGAGCCCCCCCCCCCTCCCCGGCACGGCTCCGTGTCTGGCGCTCCCTGCATGGGCCCACACTTTCTGAACCAGGACAGGGCGTCCCTTCCGTCCCTTCCTCTGACTCCAGGAGTCCGGTCGAGGCTGCACGTGGGCCGCCCGTACGACAGCTCCCGGTGTTCCTAGCTCTCGGCAGGTGCCCTCTGGCCTCGGCGGCTAGGGCTCTGGGCCCTCGCTGGGGCGGGCTGTTTGTCTTCTGTGGGTTCTGGGCTGCCAGGCTCCTGCACAGCCACACTCAGGGGACGTGCCCTCTGGAGGTGCTGCTGCGGGTCACAGACGCGGGTCAGGCTGGCGCCCCGCGGTCACACGCTCTGGGGCCTCTCCGTCGAGGCAGGTCTGTGTCACGTGATGGGGAGGGGACTCTGCAAGGGGCCACTCTGCTGCCCCCACGGCCTCTGACCTGTGGCCTGGCGTCACACTAGGGTGATTCTAATTGTGCCGCGACTCTGTGCTCCCTTCCGCGAGGAATGAGGTTGAGTTCTGGCTTTTCTCCTTCCTCTCTGGTTTGCTGTTCACATGTCACTCTGAACTCTTCCCTGAACTTTATTCTGGGAACACAGAGAAGCAGAGGGACTATGTAAGGGGCCTTCTGCCACACTCACAGTCACTGTCCCCGGCTCATCTGGGAGCCTTTCCCTCCGCCCGTCCCCGCCCAGCGGCCGGCACTGCTCATCCCGCTCCTGCCCCGGCGGCGGCTGTGTGGTCCGGGGCCTGGCGATGGCTGGAGTGTGGAGTCTGGCCCGCGGGAAGGCACTGATTTCCCGTCTCCCTCCCCGCGGGTCCAGACGCACCTCAGACACACGCTAGGTGTAGGTCAGGGTCGCGTGGCAGAACGCTGCCTTCCCGCCCACGCGCCGCATGGTCGAGGTCCGTGAGCGTCACCCCAGACGTTCCAGCCTCTGCACTCGGGTTTGGGTGAACGCCTGCGCCTACTTAGAGCGGCTTTCCTTTTTCAAGATGACATCTGGGACCGCCCAGGAATGGACTGTTTAGGCCAACAGGCTGGATGTTTTTATTTCCACATTCTTCCTCCAGGAGCCCAGCACAAGTTATTTGAGCCATTTTCACTGCAGCTGCGCCGTCACCAGGTGTCAGGACTTGTCTCCCGCTCGATCCCTTAGCAGGTGCCGGCCTCACGCTCCTCAGCGGCTCCTCGGTCAACGCTGAGGCGGCGATCCCCACACGCTCGCCGCCAGATGTGTTGTTGGCTTTAGTCCTTCGGGGTTACTCCGCGAGGTGCCGGCTGGTGACGGCTCAGTTCTGGGAGCTCCGGTGTCTTGGGGACAGCTGCCTTCCTGCTCCGGCCGCGTTGCGGGGTCTCGGCTGACGCATCCCCTTCTCAGACGGTCAGGCTCCCTGGGCGAGTTTCAGAGTTTTCCCGTCACCCCTACCCAGTGGCGCCTTCCCTTCCCTTTACAGACTGTGACACACTGTGCTGTGTCTCAGCTGGGGACGCACTGGCTCAGTGGGGGGAGGAGCGGCTGTCTCTCACATGTACCCTCCTAGGTAAGGCCCGGGGCCTTGAGGCCCCTGTCGAGGACAGTGGAGCTGTCTGAAGGAGGCCAGGTGTGCCCTGACCTTCCTGTTCTCTGTCTGCTTGCCAGCAACTCCCAGCGGGCCAGGTGCTACTCTAACCTTAGCAGTGGGCACTGTTTCCATCCCTTTTTAAGAGACTTGTCCAGAATCACACTTAATTGCCAAGCGTAAAGCTGAGTTTGGACTCAGGCTGTCTGGCTCCAAAGTCCACAAAGCAGTCTTTCTTCTCCACTAATTAACTGATTCATTTATTTACTCATTAAACCAACGGATAACTTCTTAACTCCTACTACTTCCTAGAGCTGTTCTGAGAATTAGGTGTGGGTGGGAATAGAGATCCGGGCAGGCTTCCTGGAGGAGGTGATGCCTGAAGTGAACAGAGTGGGAGAGTCTGCTGGGGGAAGGAGAGAGACAGCATCTTAAGGGGGGCGGGAAGCAGCAGGGCAGTGCGAGCAGGAGACGGGCCCGGTGGGTGGGGGCTAGGCTCTGGTCAGCTGAAGAGTGGGACTGGGTTGGGGGTGGGGTGCATAGAGGAACCAGAGACGCAGGTGGTGGGTGATCTGGCCCCAGGCCACCAGAGGACAGCCTGGAAGAGCAAAGCTGTCTCCGCCCCGAGACCTGGCCCCTGTGGTTTCTGCACATGCTGACAAAGCCCCCTTCCCTCACACCACCCCAGCAAGCGCCTTCCCAGCCTCGAAGGTGGGCGTGCTGCTCCTTGGACCCCATAGTCATCTGAGTGAGGGGTCTGAGGCCCAGGGAGGGGCCTCCTCAGGCTCAGGGCAGTTCTGAGCCCACTCCAAGCCCACTGAAGGCCGGGCAGGGTGCCCAGCATGGGGCAGGGTTGGGTTACGCGGGCTCCCCGCTCTTCCCCCAAGCTTTGCCTCTTCTTCCTGCAGAGACCTGGGTGAGGGCACCAGAGACATGGCCGGCACGGCCCACGGTGTGGACAAGGACCCCTGGACCGCCCGTCCTGCTGGGCCCCCCCGTGCCCAGGCGACAGTGCACACGGCGGAGCCGCGGCTCTCCCTGCCTGCCTCCTGGCCCACTGCAGGAATGTCCAGGCAGCACGCGGCCTACGTCCCGGGGTGACAGGCAGCGCCAGAGCCTGCCCTCCATCCTGGGACGGCCAGGCCGACCCCATCACCCAGCCACCTGCACCTCCGCCCGTGCCCGGCTTGAGAGTGGTCGGTGGAATCAGCTTCCGGGGTAGGGACCCCTCAGGGCGCTGAGCTGGGGACGCGTGAGGTGTCCCGTCCCTCGGGCACCACCCAGAACAGTTTTTATAGAGAGGCTCCCTTGGAACCAGCACAGGAGCTTCCGGAACCAGGTGCAGCCCCGCCTGGCTGGCTCCTGGACATTTTAAGCAAATCGCATTTATGGCAGAGCAGGAAGCCGGGCAGCCAACCCCTCGGTTCCTGCTGCCTGCCTCGTCTTCCCCGCAGGCCAGGCCGGGGCCTGTGAGCAGGGACCCAGCTGGGCTGCTGCCTGTTACCTGCACGGTGGGCACGAGGGGTGAGGGGTGTGAAATAAACAATTCTAACACTGGAAAAACAAAGGTAAAGATCACCATCTTGATTTTCAGTCTCTGTTGTACTTAGGGTCTAGAGCACCTCCCTTCCTGTCCCCGCTGCTCGGGGCCCCGGGCTTGCTGGGGCAGCGCGGTCAGCGGCCGGCTCACGCCCAGGTGCCGTGGCTGTCAGCAGAGACATCACCTGCGGTGCCCGTCTCGATGGCCTGGGTCTCCTTGCTCACTAGTGGCTGGTGTCCACGGTGAGAGTCCTGCATGCCAGCCGTGCCTTCCAGGGCCTATGGGTCCTACTGGGTCACGGCTGCTGCATGCCACCCAGCGAGGGGGCAACTGGACTCCACTTCTGGCTGGGAGGAGGACCCGGCACAGGGGGACATCTTCAGAGCCATCAGAGTCTTCGACAGAAGCTGTCCTGTCTCTTACCCCCCGCTCCTCTCCCAGAGGGGACAGACAGACAGCACACCTGTGTGTCCATACCCGTCAGGTGAGGCTCTAGATGTTCGCGCCTGCTGCCGTGCTCCGTCAGGGCTCACTGCTTAGCTAAGCCTCTGAGTGGGTCCCGGTGGCTGTTCGGTCCCACCTGCCGTGTCCACATCTATCCTGGGCCGGTAAAATCCAACCTCCAGCTTCCTGCATTTTGGGGTGGGACCTGTCTGGCCATCGAGAAAAGTCACTTTAGTTGGTCGTCTGACCTTCCCTGCTTCCTGCCTGGAGCCCCTGCAGCCACACTGGGGCCATGAGGAGGGCAGCCTGAGATCCTGAGGAGCCTGCGCTGCCCCCTGAAGCCGTGTGTGTCTTGTTTCCCATCACTTACCAGTGTGTCCTGATGCAGGCCACCCAGAGTGGCCTGTCTGTCCCTTGGCTCTTGTGGGAAGCCACCTGCTCAGGGACCCTTGGGTGGTTTTCAGCTGTTGCATTCGGTGCCAACATCCTTTCTGTCCTGGGATGCTGTTCCATAGGGTGGGTTTCTGGGTGGGATCGTGAGGCCAGAGGGTGTGTGCAGCACTCACTTGGGCACATGGCAGCTTTCACACTGGGCTCCCGTGGTGGGCGCCAGGGGACACCGGCTGGGCAACGTCATACCCAGCCCTCAGTAGTGCGGGGTCCACGTGATGGTGGCCCTGGCGGACCCGGGCTGTCCCCAGCTTCTCTGGCAGTGGCAAGCCGTGCCCCTGGGCCACGTGCCTCTGATAAGCCTGCGGGCTCTGCTGCAGGTGGGTGACAAGCTGTTGTGACCCCACGGAGGGTGGCCATGATGCTGTCAGAAACTGCTGTGCGCCTTGTGGGGCTTCAGCAGGTCCTGCCGAGGCGGGTGTTTGTCCCCAGGTACCTGACCCCGGGCTGCTGGAGCAGAGGATGGGAAGACGGGGTGAAGTGGCCCAAAGAGGGTAGCCCCAGTCTGCTCCGTTCCTAGCAGCTGAGGGTGACAGATGGGGTCCAGCTGGGGCAGGTGCACGAGCATCAGAGTCCTTGCCCAGGGGAATGGGGGCAGAGGCCTCAGCAGTGTGGCACGCTGGGCTCTGAGCCTGTGTGCACCAGAGCCAGGGGTCCCTGCTGGACCGGGAGCGCCCCGGATGGTGCAGAGCGGAGAGGCGTCACCCAGCTGCAGAGAAGGAGGGGGGAAGCTGGCCCCAAGCCCCCCAAAACCAATCCCACCTTGTACTGGGAAGAGAGGAGCAAACACCTTTCTGCTTCTAAAAACTGCAAGTTCACTCCCACGGAGGGACCTTAGCACCTGCCGTCCCCTGTGCCTGCGGTGATGCCAGGCCGGCTTATCCAGCCAGGTCGCCACAGCACTCAGGAAGGGTCGTGCTGCTGCGAGGAACAAGCCCTGTGTCAGCCCCGGGCCCCGGAGGGAGGGCACAGCTCAGAGATGTATCTCCCAGTCCTGGGCGCTGGAAGCCCAAGACCCGTGCGCCGGCCCATGTGGTTCTGGTGAGGCCCCTTGTGCTTGCACATGGCCACCTTCTGTGTCCTCACGTGCTGGGGGAAGAGGCCGTGGGCTCTCTGGTGTCTGGTTATGAGGACACTAATCGTAGGGATCAAGGCCCCACCCTTAGGACGCAGTTTACACTCAGTACTTCCTCAGAGGCCCATCTCCAGATGCATCCATGGGGCGGTGGGGGGGGGGGGCAGTTAGGGCCTCGATCCACGGATTTGGGGGCCACGAGCATTCAGTCCAGAGCAGCCCCCTAGCCTCAGGGTTTATTTCCTGCTCACACTGTGCAGCCACAGGCCCCAGCTGGGGGAGCAGCCCCATCCTAAGGGGGGTTCACGACCTCTAGGAAGAGGAAGGGACGTGAAGGGCCCTGCAAGGCAGTGCTCTGGCCTGGCGGGGCACACACCTCACTCATGTGCACGATGCGTTGACCAGACTGACGTCACGAGCCAGGATGGTGACTCTCCCTCCACCTCCCTGCCGCACGTACTTCGAGCCCTGCCCCAGCCCTTCCACGCGTGGTGCTGGCGAGGCCCGCGGTGTTCAGGCGCTAGGATTGCCAGGCCATCAGGGGACACCAGTCAGCCCTCAGTACTGGGGCGCTGCCATTCCTGTCCCCAGAAGAGGCTGAGCAGCATCGGGCAGCACCCCATACCAGGTAGAACCTCCCCACTTGGGGGAAGGCAGTGGGGAAATCTGTGCCTTGTGAGTCCCTCTCTCAGCAACTTGTTATTTATCTGCGTGTACCGTCTATCCACTGCTGGGTGGTAAGCCGCCTGGTGGCTTAAAACGGCAGCTGCCAGGTTACCATCTCATCTCCTGGTTCTGTGGGTTCCCAGCACATCTGCCCCACGACCGCAGCCAACAGCTGCGGGCTGGAATCTCCCAGGGGCATCTCCAAGCACACTCCTGGCAGGCGGCTGCAACTCAAAAGTCGGCAACCCAAGAAACAGAACTCAACGAGCCATCAGTTTCCTAAGGCTTGAGCATTCAAGGATTTAGATGCACTTCAACTTCTGGACTCAGCAGAGAAGAACTTCTGATTCTACCTCCCCTTTCCCCTCCCCCAGGCCCAAACACTGACTCCACTTTCTCTGAGACCCCACATCTGTCCTGCAGCAAGCCCTTGTGACTCAACCTCAAAACCCTTCTGGAAGCCACTTGGTCTCCCCGACTCCACAGCCACCAATCTGGCTCCAGCCTCTGGCTCTTGTCGCCTGGACTGTTGCAGTAGCTTCCTGGTCTCCTAGGCTCCCTGCCTCCATTCAGGTGCCACTCTGCACATGCATGTGAATTTCCACACAGAAAGAACCCTACCACAGGGTTGCTTTTGGGTTTTGAATTTAAAAAAATTTTTTTTTTATGTTTTTTATTTCTGAGAGAGAGACAGTGTGAGCAGGGGAGGGTCAGAGAGAGAGATACAGAATCTGAAGCAGGCTCCAGGCTCTGAGCTGGCTGTCAGCACAGACCCACGAACCGTGAGATCGTGACCTGAGCCGAAGTCGGCCGCTTAACCGACTGAGCCACCAGGTGCCTTTGAGTTTTGAATTTTTAATTGTGGTAAAATATGTGTAACATAAAATGTGCCGTCTTAACCACTATTAAGCATACAGTGCAGAGGCAGTAAGTACATTCGCATTGTTGTACAACCATCACCAACATCTGTCTCCAGAACTTTCTCATCTTCCCAGACTGAACCTCTGTACCCCTTAAACACTCCCCTGTCTCCTCTCTCCCCAGCACCTGGCACCCACCATCCTACCGACTGTCTATAGATTTGGCTACTGCAGGGACCTCATATAAGTGGAATCCTACAGTATTTGATTTTTTGTGTCAGCTTATCTCAGTCTTTTATGTTCTGCACACCCAATTTCCAACGTGTGGAGGGGGCTTCCCCAGACATCAACAAGCAATTCTCAGATACCATTGGGGCGTCCTGCAATCCAACTCAATTCTGACCCGGTCTGCCAGGAGAATTAGCGTCAGATCCCACAAGCTGCGGGGAGTCCTAGACTGTCCCCCACCTCCCACCGGGCAGACACTCGCAGTAAATCCAGGTTCTCACCAGTGCTTCTGACCAACTGGCTGTAAATCAGAGGTTCTCAGTTCCTTTCCTTGGATTAGACTAATTGCTAGAGTTGTTCACAGAACTCAGAAACAGCCAGATGGGAAAGCGGCACAGGGCAGCGTTTGGGAAGAGGACTCGCAGATTCCAGGCCGCCTCCAGGCAGGCCACTCCCACGCCAACGCGGAGGCTCTCCTAAACCCGGTCCTTCACAGCACGACTGATCGACTCATTGGCCATTGGGGACTGACTCCAGCTCCAGACCCTCTCCTCCCCGGAGCCCACAGGTGGACTTAAAGTTCTAACCCTCCAATCACATGGTCATTTCTCTGGGCCAACAATTCCATTCTTAGGTGACCTGGGGACATTCCAAAAGCTGCCTAATTAACATAACAAAAGGCACCTTTTTTTCCCCCCTCTCTTTTAGGAAATCCCTAGGGTTTTAAGAGCTCTGCCTGGAGGAAGACCGGATACATATTTCTTACTGTAAATCACAATCTCATATTCAATATCATGGCCTCAAGGCTCATCTATGTTGCAGCAGGCGTCAGAATTTCCTTCCTTTTTAAGGCTGAACCCACTGTGGACACAGCACATGTACTAATCCATCCCCTGCTCACGGACACTGGCTGCCTTCTTGGCTCCTGTGAATAACGCTGCTCTGAACATGGGTGTGCAGATGTCTCCTGGGAGACCCTGCTGCCAGTTCTTTCGTGTGTACAGAAGGCTCTGTTTTAAAACACGCCCTCCATGGGGCGCCTGGGTGGCTTAGTTGGTTAAGCGTCCGACTTTCGTTTAGGTCATGATCTCGCGGTTCGTCGGTTCGAGCCCCGCGTCGGGCTCTGTGCTGACTGCCAGCTCAGAGCCTGGAGCCTGCTTCAGATTCTGTGTCTCCCTCTCTCTCTGACCCTCCTCTGCTCACTCTCTCTCTCTCTCTCCTAGAAATAAATAAAACATTAAAAAAAAAAAAAAAACACGCCCTCCTCTCACCTCATAACCTCAAACGGTAGGCCCTGCGGGCCCCGACCTCACTTCTATTGCAGCGTCCGGTCCAACCGCACAGACCGTCTCTCAGGCCCAGAAAGGTGGTCCGTGCCCGGGCTCAGGCGTGACGCTGCTCCCCGGCCGCCGTGTGGAGACCCCTCCCTCTGGCCGGCGTCAGCTCGGGTGTCTGGCGCATTCGGTGTATGACTGCCGGGGAGCCGGGTACCCTGAAAACACAGTGGCTCAAAAACGATCGCCATCACCTGTTACCACTGCCCTGTTTCGCGTGAGGTTCGCAGGGTGGCTCCGGCTCGGGGTGTCTGGTGAGGCCAGGGCTGTGGTCTCACGGGACGGCCGGACAAGCGGGGGACCGCTCCCTCGTCACTGTCCAGGTACCGCCCCTCTAGGCTGATTCTTCCCGGCTACGGGAGGCTCACTGACCTCCACCCCAGGCCTGTCCTTGTCCCTCCTACAGCCTGGCCTGCGTGACCTTGGGTAAGTCGCTTCCTCTCTCAGAGCCTCAGTTTCCTCATCCGGGCGTGGGGCGCGGTGGCGCGGGGCGGGGCAAGCCGCCGAGCGTTGCCTAGCCACCTACTCCCAGGCTGGGCCATCTCGGGGCCGGGGCCTCAAGAGGTGGGGCCCAGGGGGGCGGGGCCAGTTGGCAGGCGTCGACAGTAGGGGAGGGTGCGTCAGGACTGCGGACGGAGCTAGAATGGGGGGCTCAGCCTTGGCCGTCGCCGGAAGGGGCGGGGGCGCAGTGGGGGCGGGGTTTGGAACGCAGTATCAGAACGGTGGGGCGGGACTCATTGAGGGGCGGAGCTAAGGGCTTGTGAAGACCCGGTACCCTAAGGGGGTGGGAGACTCGAGACTCCGGAAGGCCTCTAGGTGGCTGGGGCCGGACTCTGTGAGGGGCGTGGCTCAGGGCTGTAGCAGCACCTAACAGACGTCAGCAGGGCCGGGGCTCAGTGGCGTCGGAGCTTAGAGCTCTAGCGTTGGTGGAGAACACGCCCGGGACGCACGGAACGGACGCGTCTCGGTGAGGGGCGGGGCCAAGAGCTGCCGGCACCGTTGGTGCCACCGGATGAGGAGGTGGTTAGGTGGGGGCGTGGCCAGGGACTCGCGGCCCCGCCACCGACGCTGGCCTTAGAAGGCGGGGCTCGAGTGGGGAACCGGGCTTTGGGCCCTCGCAGCAACGCCGCTGCCGCTGTGGGGCGGAGCATAACGGGAAGGGGCGGGCTAGCTGGGGGCGGGGCCAAGAACTCAGGCCTGCGATGTAGGTGCCTCCGAGGGAGGCGGGGCTCGGTGGGGGCGGGGCTTTGGGCCCTCGCGGCGGCTCCGTCGCCGCTGGAGGCGGAGCATAACGGGAAGGGGCGGGTTCAGTGGGACGGCTTGGGGCTGTGGCGGCTACGCCGCCGACGCCGGGGCGAGGATTGCCGGGAGGCGGGGCTTGCCGGGAAGGGGCGGAGTGAGCGGAGCCGGGCGGGCGGCGGACCGACGACCTGACGGGCGGACGGCAGCAGGGGGACAGGAGGGCCCGGCCGGGCGCTCGCTGTGCCGTCGCCATGACAGGTGAGCGCGGGCCGGGCCGGTGTCCCGCCTGCCAGCCCGGGACGGGCGCGCGGCCGCGGTGGCTCCTCGGGTCCACCTGCCCCGGTGCTGCCCCGGCGGCAGCTCCTCGCGGCAGCGGCCGGTGACCTTTGTACGTGACCGCCTCTCTGTGCGCGGGATAACGACCGGCCAGTAGCAGTGGTCGGGGCCTGGAGGGGCCGTGGGCGAGGCGCTGCGGCCTGACAGGAGGCGAGAATGGAAAGGGCACCAGGGGTTTTCCCCGGGTCCTCCTGGCCGCCTGACGCCCGTGTATAGTACCAGTGGGACACTTGTCCGGGGTCAGGCCCAGGGGAACCGGGGACACAGACTCAGCCAGCACCCCCGGGCTTTGTGCTGCGCGCAGGGCGCCCCTGCTCCCTCCATCCTCTGCCAGGGTGGGGTCTGCGGCGCAGCCAGCCCCCCAGAGCCTGTGCTGACTGCGGAACCCACCTCCCTTCCTGATCCCAGCTGAGCAGGGTCACCTTGTTGTGTGGAACTTCCACTGATGAAGAGACCCGGTGATGGCGATGGGGTGGCCAGGACCGCATGACAGCGTGGTCAGGAAATGTTCTTGCTCCCAGGGGCCCCACTCTTCCACATCCCGGGGTGACAGAGGTCCCTGTTCTCTCCCCAGTGCTCCCTGGAGTCCCACAAATAGGATTTCATGGGCTGGTACCTGGTGTCTTCTGGGACAGTGTGGTGTCCCAGCGCAGGTCAGAAGAGACCCCAGTTGCCTCCTATTCCCCTGTCATCTCCCCGAACCCTTCTCACTTGTGGCTGCTGTTTCTGAGAGTCTGTTGTGCCCTTGACCGAGCGTCAGGTGCATCCCGTCCAGAATTGCTGTAGGAACATGTAGGATATCATTGCTATGTGGATGAGGAAATAAAGGCTCAGATTGGAAAGGTGCCAAGCCGCAGGCCACCTGGGTGGCTGGGCAGAGGCAGAACTGGACCTGTGTCCTGCCCAGGGCCCCTCAAGGTCGCGTGGGAGCCCCTCCGCAGCCCCTTTCTCACAGCCAAGTCTGAGCGCTGAGCCTCCAGAGAGCCCTTCTGTCACAGCTCTTCATTTTGAGAGCGGGGAGCTGAGGCCCAGAGAGTGCAGGCCTGGCAGGCTCAGACGGGCAGCTCTGCCACGCTGCAGGCCTGAAGTCCTTGACTCATTGTCCCTGTGCAAGGACCCAGGGTCTGCCTTGTGCTGGTCCTGGGGCCGCCATGACAGGTTGCAGGGTGAGCGTTTGGATGCGATGCATCTGCACAGGGCAGCGCTGGCCAGATGTCGCTGCAGCTGTTACTCTTCTGTGGAACCAGGTGTGCTGGGGAGTGAGCCCCCTCAGCACCTCACCTGAGGGCAGTTCCGGTGCCCAAACAGGAGGGGATTCTGAGAGGGACAGGGACTGCAGTGGCGATGGAGCCCCAGGAACTCAGGGAGGCCTCTTGAGGGGAGGACAGTGAGTCGAGTAGCAGTTAGCCAGTGGGGAGCCCGGGACAGGGGTCTCATCCTTGGGCAGGCGTCCCAGGCAGCGTGATGCCAGGGGGGGCTGCTCTGCAGGATGGCTCAGGAACCTGGGGTGAAGGCAGGTGGGGTGACTCCCATAGGGCCTTGTGTGCTACGCAGGGGTAAGGGGTTGGGGGTCTGTGGTCTTGGTACCAGCTGAGCAAGAAGATGGGGGAGGTGCGGCTTGGCAGAAGTTGCTGGCCGAGGCGGGGCCGGTTTGTGCCAGAGCATTCGACTCCATCCTGTGACAGCTGCCTGAGACTGTTACTCAGGACCTGCGACCAAAGCTTCCTGTGCGTTTTCCTTCCTGGGTGTGGCCATCTGGGTGGTTTTCCTGCATGGCTCCCAGCCCACGAAAAGCTCCAGCCCCAGGCTGTGTGTGCCCTGAGCCAAGTGACTCACGCTCGCTCCTCTCGCCTGCTGGGGCCAGACTCCACCTAGCAAGGGCTACAGCGGGAGGGACCGCCACAGTATGCCGCCCGCTGACAGCGCTGGGCCTATGCCCAGTCATTCCAGAACTCTTTAGTGAGCACCTGCTGTATGCCTGTCCTGTGCATGAGTACACATGCTATTGAGGCAGTGCTGGGCAGAACAGCCTGGGGCCGGGATGCAGCTAACTGCACAGTTAATTAGAACGTTAATTATGTGAGTGGGAAGTCTTGGATGTCAAGAGGCTGCCACAAAGCTGTGCCTGGGTCCAGCCTCCATCTTTATTCCCTAGTGGCTAAGGTCTTAGGCAGGTCCCTCATCTATTTGCCATACCTCAGTTTCCCCATCCGGAAATGGGGGTGGTGGTCTTGCTGGAGTCGCAGAGCTGATAGAATGATGAAGGTGAGTGCCTGGTCACGGGGCCCACGCCGTCAGCTGGATCAGAGGGGCTGCCAGTGGTGACACCAGGTGACCCAGAAGGTTCTGCCCGTGTGGCCATGGCAGGTCTTTTTGTATCCCTGGGGGCAGTTTCTCGCCATGGTGGGGCGCTGACGAGTCCGTCTTCCAGGTAGACTTTCAGGACCTGGGAGGATCCAGAAGTTAGAAATTCATATTTCTGAGGGAAAGACCAGCCAGGAGGAGGTGGCAACAGCAGACAGAGGTGAGGAGGACAGGGTCTGTTGAGTAGAAGATCCTGCTTGTTCTCACATGATGACCCCATTCGATGACCCCTCAACTTTATCGAGATATTATTTATTCGCAACAAATGAGCTTATTCTCAGAGAGAGAGGGAGAGACAGTGCTGTCATCACAGAGCTGGACGTGGGGCTCCATCCCACAAACCTTGAGATCCTGACCTGAGCTACAATCAAGAGTCAGTTGCTTAACTGACTGAGCCACCCAAGTGCCCCCAAATGCACCTATTTTTAAAAAATATTTTAATGTGTATTTATTTTAGAGAGAGCATGCTTACATGTGTGTGCGCGCACGCATACACACACACACACACACACACACACACACACACACACACACACACACACGTGGGGGAGGGGCAGAGAGAGGGAGACCCAGAATCCAGAGCAGGATCCAGGCTCTGAGCTGTCAGCACAGACCACAACTGGGCGCTTGAACCCACAAACAGCGCGATCATGATCTGAGCCGAAGTCAGACGCTCAATGGACTGAGCCACCCCAGTGCCCCAAATATCTGATTCTTGATTTTAGTGCAGGTCATGATCCCAGGGTCGTGGGATCGAGCCCCTTGTAGGACTCCTTACCCAGCATGGAGCCTGCTTAAGATTCTCTCTCTCCCTCTGCCCCTCCCCGACACATGGATGGGCTTGAGCTTTCTCTCAAAAAAAAAAAAAAAAGTTAAAAAAGAGAAAAAGAGTCTGTATGAATTTTAGGATGGAGTTTGGATAGGAATTGCATGGACTCTGTAGATCACTTTGAGTAGTGTTGTCATCTTTGTGACATTAAATCTTCCAGTCCATGGACAGAGAGTATATTTCCATTTATTTGTATATTTTTATTTATTTATTTTTAATGTTTTATTTATTTTAGAGAGAGAGAGACAGCGTGAGCAGGGGAGGGTCAGAGAGAGAAGGAGACACAGAATCTGAAACAGGCTCCAGGCTCTGAGCTGGCTGTCAGCACAGAGCCTGACACGGGGCTCAAACCCACGAACCCAAGTCAGACACTTAACCAACTGAGCCACCCAGGCGGCCCATATTTGTATCTTTTTAAATTTCTTTCAGTGACGTTTTGTAGTTTTCAGTGTACAAGTCTTTTACCTTCTTGGTTAAATTTATTCCTAAGTAGTTTATTCTTTTTGATGCCATTGTAAGTGGAATTGTTTTCTTATTTTCTTTTTTGGATTGTTGATTATTAGTGTATATGGATGCAACTGGTTTTTGTGTATTGATTTTGTATCTTGCAGCTTTGCTGAATTTGTTGACTAATTTTAACCTTTTTAGTTTTCTAGATAGAAGATCATGTCATCTGCAAAAAGAGATCGTTTTCCTTACTTCTTTTCATTTGAATACCTTTTATTTCCTTTTTTTTGTCTAATTGCTCCGGTGTGAACTTCCAGTACTGCACTGAAGAGAAGTAGTGAGGGTGTGGGCCTTTGCTTTGTTTCCGATCTTAGGGGAAAAGCTTTCAGTCTTTCACCATCAAGTATTTCATTTGCTGAGGGCTTTTCATATGTGACTTTCATCATATTGAGGAAAGTTTCTTCCAAATTTATTGAATGCTTTTGTCCTTCAATCAAGAAGGAGTATTGAATGTGTCAAATGCCTTTTCTGCATCGTTTGAGATGATCTGGATGATCGTGTTGAGTGTGTGTGTTTTCATTCTGTTAACGTAAGGTATTACACTGATGGATTATCACATGTTGAACCATCCTCGTATTCTGGTGTGTAATCCTTTTAATATGCTGTTAAATGCAGTTTACTAGTATTTTGTTGAAGATTTTGGCATCAGTATTTGTAAGAAATATTGGTCTGTACTCTTCTTGCCGTGTCCTTGACTGGTTTTGGCATCAGGGTAATGCTGGCCTCATGGAATGAGTTAGGAAGTGTTCCTTCCTCTGTGTTTTTTGGAAGAATTGTAGAAGTTCCGGTCTTTAAACATTTGGTAGAATTCACCAGTGATGCCATCTGGTCCTGAGATTTTATTTGTTAGGATAGTTTCTACGACAAATCTCCTTACTAATTATAGGTCCTTTGAGATTTTCTCTGAATTCACGTTTTGGTTATGATAGATTGTGTGTTTTTAGGAATTGAAATTGTTCCCTTCATCTAGTTTGTCCAATTTGTTGGCTTACAAATTTTCAAAGTATTTCTTAATCCTTTTTACTTTTGTAAAATTGGTAGTCCTTTCCCTACTCTTATTTCTTTTTTTTTTTTTTTAAATTTTTATTTATTTCTAGGAGAGAGAGAGATAGCGTGAACAGGGGAGGGTCAGAGAGAGAGGGAGACACAGACGCTGAAACAGGCTCCAGGCTCTGAGCTGGCAGTCAGCACAGAGCCCGACGCGGGGCTCGAACCCACGAACTGCGAGATCATGACCTAAGCGAAAGTCGGACGCTTAATCGACTAAGCCACCCAGGCACCCCTCCCTACTCTTATTTCTGATGTTAGTAATTTGAGTCTTTTTTCTTGATAAGTCTAGCTAACAGTTTGTCAATTCGTTAATCTTCCAAAGAACCAAGCTTTGTTTTTGTTTTTTTCTATTTTCCATGTCAATTATCTTTGCTATAATCTTTATTATTTCCTCGCCTCCTGCTATTTTGGGTCTAGTTTGCTCTTCCCTTCCTACTTCCTTAAGGTGTAACATTAGGTTGTTGATTTGAGATCTCTTTTCTGGTGTAAAGTGTACATTTACAGCCTAAATGTCATCTTCCAAACTGGTTTCACGGCATCCCTTACATGTTGGTGTGTTGTATTTTTATTTTCATACGTCTCAAGGCATTTTCTAATTTCCCTTGTGATTTCTTCTTTGATCCATTTGTTGTTTCCTTTTCACATAAAGGTGAATTTTCTAGTTTTCCTTCTGTTACTGATTTCTGGCTTTATTCCATGTGATCAGAAAGGCCCTTTGTATGTTTTCAGCCTTTTTAAATGTATTAAGACTTATTTTGTAGCCACATTTGTTTTGTGGTCTGTCCTGGAGAATGTTCTATGTGCGCTTGAGAAGAGTGTACAGATCCACTTTAGAGCTATTGTGAGTTCGGTTCCAGACCACCACAGTAAAGCAAATATTGTAATAAAGTGAGTCCAGTAAAAATTAATTAATTAATTAAAATATATATACAGTGAGTTCAGTGTATCTCTTGGTTTCCCAGCCCATATAAATTATGTTTACACTATGCTGTAGTCTGTCAAGTGCACAGTAGGGTTATGTCTAAAAAACAGTGTGCATACCTTAATTAAAAACATTTTATTGCTAAAATATGTTACCAATTAACTGAGTTTTCAGCAACACATAATCACTGATCACAGATCACCGTTGACAATTGTAATAATAGTGAAAAGGTTTGAAATACAGTTTGAAGAAGGAAACATTTGAATTGCCAGAATTATCAAAATGCGACACCGAGACACGAAGCGTGCATATGCTGGTGGAAAAGAGGCTCCAGTGGACTCGCGCAGCGCAGGGTCGGCACAGACCCGCAGTCTGTGAAAGCACAGTACCCGCCAAGTGCGGTAAACAGAGGCACACCTGTATTTTCTCCTGCTGTTGGGGACTGTTGGTCCCGGTGTGTTGGCTCTTGTGGGTTTGTTGTGCAGCTCACACCCTCCGTTCCCTTATTGGTCATCTAAATTTTTTTTTAATGTTTTAATTATTTCTGAGAGAGAGAGCATGAGCAGGGGAGGGTCAGAGAGAGAGGGAGACACAGAATCCGAAGCAGCTCCAGGCTCTGAGCTGTCAGCATAGAGCCTGACGTGGGACTTGAACCCACGAACCATGAGATCATGACCTGAGCCAAAGTTGGATGCTTAACCGACTGAGCCACCCAGGCGCCCCACCCTTATTGGTCATCTGTGTGGTGGTTCTGGCTGTTACTAAGAGGGCACTGGGGGCTCAGTTGGTTAAGCGTCCGACTTCGGCTCAGGTCATGATCTCATGGTTCGTGGGTTCAAGTCCCGCGTCAGGCTCTGTGCTGACAGCTCAGAGCCTGGAGCCTCCTTTGGCTTCTGTGTCTCCCTCTCTCTCTGACCCTCCCCTGCTCACTCGCTCTCTCGAAAATAAATAAACATTAAAAAAAAAATGAGGTACTGAAGTCTCCTACTGTTACTATTATCTGGAGGCTCTGATATTTGGCTCATGTACTTGTTAGATCTTCTTGGTGAATTGACCCTGTTACTAACCTATGATGTACTTTGTGGTCTTTTCTTTCTTTCTTTCTTTTTTTTTTTTAAATACTTTTATTTATTTCTAGGAGAGAGAAAGAGAGACAGCGTGAGCAGGGGAGGGTCAGAGAGAGGGGGAGATACAGACTCTGAAATAGGCTCCAGGCTCTGAGCTGGCAGGCAGCACAGAGCCCGACGCGGGGCTCGAACCCACGAACAGTGAGATCATGACCTAAGCGAAAGTCGGACGCTTAACCGACTAAGCCACCCAGGCATCCCCTTCGTGGTCTTTTCTAACAATTTTTGTTGCAAAGTCGATCTTGCCTCCTATTCGCAGGGCCACCCTGCTCTCTCTGAGTTGCTATTTGCAGCAACATCTTTTCCTGTCTTTTCACTTTCCACTGGTGTGAGTCTATTGGAGACAGCGCATCGTTGAAACATATGTTTTTAATCCTGAGGGAAGAACAACTCTGTCTCTCCTCTGCTCCTACACGCAGCACTCTTAGCTCTGAGGACTCCTGACACTTCCGGTCACCAGCTGGGGGTGTCACAGTTCACCTCCCTTCTGACACTGTCTCCCTGGGGGTGGCATCGGCTCCCACTTGTTAAGAGCTCAGTCCCCTCACCGTCCCCACTGCAGACCCCACTGACTGGCTGTTAACCGAGGGCCCCGTGACCCCCTCTTTTGGTCCAGCCTTTTGCTACGGCTCACAGAACCTGCGACACACTTTCCACCCCCCTGCTACCTTATTACAGAGGGTGTTTGCAAGGATACAAGTGAACATCCACACACAAGGGGTGCTTAGAGCAAAGAATGGGGGAAGGGGCCCCGAACCTCTGTGTCCCTGCTGTCCCTGCGGGCGGGCTCCTGCCCCAGCGCTTCTTTGTGCTCGGCAACCCAGAAGCTCGTCAGACTCCATCATCTTGGGGTTTTATGCAGGTTTGGTTATGTGGGCGTGATGGATGGAATGTTGCGCCATTGGTGATGCATTCGGCCTCCGGCCCCCTCCCCTCCAAGCCTCTACCCGTGTGGCTGGCTCCACTGGCAACCAGTCCCATCCTGTGGTCATGTAGGGGCTTAGAAGAATCACCTCGTGCACACAGTCGGATGAAGGTGAAAGGGGCTTGTTAGGAACAAAAGACACCCTCACCTTCATGGCTCCTCACTGAGGATATTCCAGGGGTTCAGGAGCCATGTGCCAGGGACTGGGCTGAAGACTAGTATATATTTCTTATTAGAAATCACAATATCAAAAATCCATTTTGCCAGGCTGTGTCTTTTCACTTGTTTACATTTATTTTGACAGGTTTTATTTTCTAAGTGATCTCTATACCCAACTGGGGCTCAAACTCACGATCCCTAGGTCAAGCGTTGCGTGCTCCACTGGCTGAGCCAGCCAGGCCCTCCTTAATCTGTTTACATTTAAAGTAATTACTGCCGTTACTGGGGCACCTGGGTGGCTCAGTCAGTAAGGGTCCGACTTCGGCTTAGGTCATGATCTCATGGTTCATGAGTTCAAGCCCCACGTCAGGCTCTGTGCGGACAGCTCACGGCCTGGAGCCTGCTTTAGATTCTGTGTCTCCCTCTCTCTCTGACCCTCCTCTGCTCATGCTCTGTCTCTCTGTCTTTCAAAAGTAAATAATAATAAAATAAAGTAATTGCTGCAAATACTGATAATGAATAACTTGCTTCTGCCTTTTTGCTGTTTATTTTCTGTATGTCTTCTGGCTTTTTGTGATTTATCAATTACTGCCTTCTTTCATGTTTAGTTGATTTTCTTCAGTAACACTTTTATTTCCTTTCGTGTATATTCCGTGGATGTTTCCTTTGTGGCATGAGAATTGCACATATCATTCTGAAGTTATAATCATCTTATATGAACTGATAGTAACAATTCCAATCACAGACAAAAACTCTCCTCCTTTACAGCTCTGCCTGTGCCCAGCCCCCATGTCCACCAGCAAGTGGGACAGGCTAGCACCGGTGTGGGGGGCACACTGGTCACATGGTGGATTCCCTGGGATTCGGTGCCCTCCCTCGGGGGTCCTGTGCCTCCCACCAACCACTGACCCACCCCTGGGCTTTAAAGGCCTGTCATTCTAAAGAACATTCTTAATGGGAAAAAAGGCATGGCAGTGATGCTTTGCTGGTGGTACTGAAAGAAGTGTCCCCAGGACCCAGGCCGGGCACACTGCTCTGCTGTTGTGGCAGCCTCACCAGGCCCGGCAGGCTCATGTGTTCCGCGGCCATGCCAGCACAGGCCACCCAGCCCTGCACCCCTGTCCCTGCGGGAACAGCCGTGGGAGCTGCAGGGCCAGGCCTTCTCCAGGCTGCTGTGTCCCTGCAGCAGGCCCTGGGGGGACCCGGGGACGGCAGGCGCGGCCTCTCTGAGTTTGTCTTCTGCTGCAAGCTCTCAGGCATAGAAGAGAAGGGCCAGAGCCTCACACACAAGTGCGCCCCATCTGGTGAGGGGGTTCTGGGCTGTGCACGGCCCGCGCAGGTGGGGTGTCCGCGGTTATCCAGGCGCTTACAGCCGATGTGCCGCCTGGGGGCCGCGCCGCGTGTGGCGTGTGGGCCCTGGGGCCCCTCGTCGGCCGTGCCAGCTCATGCCTTCCATGCTCTCTGCTGTTTCAGAGCAGACCTACTGCGACCGCCTGGTCCAGGACACGCCTTTCCTGATGGGCCATGGACGCCTCAGCGAGCAGCAGGTGGACAGAATCATCCTCCAGCTGAACCGCTACTACCCCCAGATCCTCAGCAACAGCGATGCAGAGAAGGTGCTGAGGGGGCCCGGCGCATCTCTCCCTTCTCTCCCTCCCTCCCTGGGCTGGGAGAAAGCGGGGGAGGGGCAGAAGGGGGGCGCTGGGTGGAGGTGAAAGCCTGACTCCCTGCAGGGATGTTGGGCCCGACAGGTCAGCTCCGTGAGCCGCAGTCTCTCCTTGTGCCCTCGGGGCCTGCCAGCCCTCCTGAGCCGCTGGGAGCATCACAGGAGACAGGACTGTGCCATTGCATGTGACAAGCCTGAGGGGGAGAGGGGGCGGGGCTCTGGCCGGGCTCACCCCAGTGCCGCAGGGCTCCGCACCCTGCCTCTTCCGAAGGTTCACAAGTGGACACTGAGGGAGGTGGGTGCCCCTCGCCTGAGCCACCCTTCCCCTGGCTCCCCCCTCAGGGCCAGGGCTTTGGGGTGTGGGGACCCTCCAGCCCAGCGACTGAGGGAGCCGCGCTTTTGGGGCTGCAGGGCTGTCCTTGGGGCTTGGGGCCTCTGCTGGGCACCACGAGGCTGACCCGCAACCCAGCTGCAAGGCAGGCGGGCCCCTGGCTCAGATGCTCAGGTTATGAAAGTCCACAGCCACGTAAAAGTACGGGTGACAGTCCTACCTTATGGTTGTGATTAAAAGTCTAATGTACGTTTATTGTATAAAAATTTGAGAAGCTTTAGATGTTTATACAAGAAAACGGAGGGTCCTGCATCCACACGGCCACACTATCCCGCGCCTCAGTGTCCCTGGCCCCTGCCACGCACTTGAAGTTTCTGGCCCAGCTCCGGGTCCGAGTGGAACGGCACGCTGCCACCAGGTGGCAGCACCAGGCCACGGCCTCCAGGTCCTCATCAGTGCCAAGTGCACGGTTCGCTGACCTTTAGAACCACACATTTCTCCATTAACACATCAGAAGACTCCGGGTTTTTTTCCATGCTTCACCCTCCGTTTTTAAATTCCTTGAATCACACTCCTGTTGACTATAAACTACTAGCAGTTCTCACTCATGCCATCCCCTCATTGATGCCTTGCAGCGGCCCTGCGGTCTGGGTTTATTATGCCCTTTTTGCAAGTGAAGAAACAGTCTCGGGGTGAAGTGTGACTTGCGGGAAGCCATCAGCATCTAACAGCTGGAATAATGTCACCACTGTCTTTCTTGATGACCTGTCCTGGCCTCCACAGGGAGGACCAGTGGCGGCGCTGTGACCACAGCACCAGCTGGGGCACCTCATGGGTAGACGGAGGCCCTGGTGGCACTTGCTGCCACCTCCCCAGCCCCGCCCTGCGCAGAGGCACCACTGATGCAAAAGCTGGGGCCCAGGGCAGGGCCGGAGCCCCCAGCCCCCGTGGCCCTGCCCCTCCAGCCTGACCTTCCCACACACCCTTTCCACCCCCAGTTCCGGAACCCCAAGGCGTCCCTGCGCATGCGGCTCTGCGACCTGCTGGGCCACCTGCAGCGGAGTGGCGAGCGGGACTGCCAGGAGTTCTACCGGGCCCTGTACATCCACGCGCAGCCCCTGCACAGCAGCCTGCCCAGCCGGCTGGCCCCGCGTAAGTGTGCCCCCCATGCCCCCAGGCGGCAGCGAGCGTTTCAGATGCAGACATTGCCGCCTCTCTCGTATCTGTTGTTACACAGAAGGTGGTGTCCTGTCGTGTGTCTCCGCCCTCCCTCCAGCCTGGGGGCCCGTCACCCAAGTGCTGCGGGGGGCTCATGGCTGTGCCAGCCTTGAGTGACCTGTGCCCTCATGGCAGAAACTGCGGTCGCACCTGGTGTGGGGGGCGTCCCCGTAATGTGGGTGTTTCTGTAGAACAGTGTCAGGCACGGTGGCTGGAAGGCGTGTGTGTTTTGGTTTCAAGGGTCTTGCCTGAGAGCTCAGGAGGCGCATGAGTCCTGAGGGATCATCTGAGCTGCTGGGTTGGGGATGGGAGGCATAGGCGGGCATGGCAGCCCAGGCCTGAGGCCTCTGTGCCCCTGGTCCCCTGGAGGAGAGGCTGGTGTCCCTCGATCCTCTGATGTGAAACCAGAGGCCTGAGGGCCAGGGTGGCTCACCCCAGATGGCTCAACTGGGACCCCAGGCTGGTGTCTCTGACCTGAGGATGAGCTTTGGCCCAGGACAAGCGTGTCACACCAGCCATTGGGGAGGCGGGGGGCACAGCGTGGCTGGGCATCAAGCACCTTCCAGGCTCCTGGGCCATCAGCCAGTGGCCGGTTGGCGAGGTCTGTGGAGAGCACGCACTCTGCCCTCATATGGACATCGCCAGATTCAGGACAGTGCATGTGGTGCCTGCCTCCGCAGGGAACGACGGCCCCCACCCATGGCCCTCAGGGTCTCAGGGTGTGGACAGAAGGAGATCCACAACTCGGGGTTCCGTGACGCTGGTCCCGGGCTCCCCTCCCTGATGCCGATTCTGCCAAGCCCGGCCCAGGAGGTTGGGGGGGTGTCCGAACGGCCTGGTCCAGCCCAGCCTGGGGGCTCGGGGGTGGCGGGAAGGAGCCTGAGCGGCCCCTTGGTTTCCTGCAGGCAGGGCGGCCACCTTCCGCTGGCCGGCCCACCACTAACCGAGCCCTGTGATTTTGTTTCCAGAGAACTCAGATTGCACAGAGCTAGACTCGGGCACCGAGGGCCACGAGCTCAGTGACAGGGGTAACGGCCTCCCGCGTCCCTCACCCTGTCCCCCACCCAGGGCTCCGTCTCTGCCTCAGGGGCTTCTCCTTTCCGAGCCAGGCTCCGTCCTGCCTTCCTAGTGACTGGGCCCCAGGGTGCTCGCTGGGGCTCCCAGCGTCCGGGCTCAGGCAGCCACGTGCCCACATGCCGCCTTTCTCCCCAGGGCCCGTGGCTTTCCTGGCCTGCCTCGGCCTGGCCGCGGGGCTGGCACTCCTCGTCTACTGCTCCCCTGCAGGTGGGTGCCGCCCAGCCAGGCCTGAGCACCGAGCCACCTGGCCTCCCCGTGCCTCAGTTTCCTGGCCTGTGCAGTGGGACAGCAGTGGGGCCCAGCCTGCAGGCACGGGAAGGGGAGGGAGTGTAGGGGCATCGGGGATGCATCGGAGGAGGGAGGCAGGGTGCAGCCAGGGCTCTGGGGGTCCCTGTCCTGCATGGGGCCTGGAGCAGGGCACCCACCTCTGGCCCCAGGTCACAGCCCTGACTGCAGGACGGGGGGCCCGCAGCCCAGCGTGCAGCTGCCGTCCCTGCCCGGCCACGCCAGCCCCTCGCAGTCGTGTATGGGGAGCCAGCGCCAGGCCGGCCCGCATGGCGGGGACGCCCCATGCCACTTGGCTGTGGGGCTGCACAGGCACCTCCGTGGCAGTGTCTGAGGCCACCTTGTCTTTCAGACCCCAAGGTGCTGCCGGGGGCCCGGCGCGTCCTGGGCTTCTCCCCCATCATCGTAGACAGGCACGTCAGCCGCTTCCTGCTGGCCTTCCTCACAGATGACCTGGGGGGGCTCTGATGGCCCTGCCCCCCGCCGCCCACCAAAGAGCCCCGCCTGCCCGCCTGGGGGGCCGCTGCTTCTTTTCTAAATGCTTATTTTTCACTATTTATACTTTTTTAAGAAAGTTACCTTCGCCTGACAAAGGTGCTCAACGATATTAAATGTTGGAGTCTCGTCGTTTCCCTTGGGAATGTTTTCTAGGTGATTCTGACTCGAGACCTTGTGGTGTCTTCAGCGGGCAGGGCTGACTCTGAGAGCTCTCGGTGTCCCACACCCAGCCTGGGGCCGGGTCCTGCTCAGGCTGCCCTCCTGGGCCCCGCTGCCCCTCAGTGCCCCCCAACCCCTCCCCCCGTCTCCCCAGACGTCCCCGCCCCTGCTCCCTCCCACCTCATGTCTCCAGAGCCCACGCCTCTCATTTAGAGCCCCTCCCGCAGCCTCCTGCCTGGCACACGTCCATCCCGGGCCATCACCTTGCCCTTCCCAGCCACCAGCCCCAGGTGGGAGGGCTGGGTGGGGACACTGCCCTGCCATCTGTCAGCCCCCACCCAGGGCCCCAGGGGCCCCAACCGCGTGTACCAAGAAGCCCCATGCCCATGTGTGTTCACTCCACCCAGCAGCCCCTGCAGGTGGGGGCTGCATCCCTGCTTTCCTAAAGAGGAAATTGAGGTCACTCAGCCAGGAAAAGGGGGGCCTGGCACGTAAGGGGGTCCAAGATTCACCACTGTCCTCATTCCCTTCTGTGATGTGTCCCAAAGGGACCCCCCCCCCCCCACAGCCCCTTGTCCCCATCCAGTCACCAGAGCCAACACCCAGGTCCGGGGTCCTGCATGGCCTCACCCGCCCCTGTCCTGGGAATGGAGCCCCTCCCCCTCCCCACCAGGAGGTAAGAACGTGGGCTTAGTGGGTCTGGGGTGGGTCCAGTGGATACAACTACAGTTGGAGCCTGGAGATGAGCACAAGGTCTTGTCCCAGATTCCAGATGGCAACTCAGAACAAAAACAGTCCGTAGAAACTTCTGGAACTTTTGGAGTTGAGAAATGTCATTGTGCCATCCAAGGTCCTCTGGCTACTCCCCTCCTCCCCCCGAAGCCTGAGGTTTGTTCCACGCCCATCATCTTCATCTTGGGGACACTGGCCTATCCCTTCAGCTGGGGTGTCTACACCTGTCTCACCTGCCAGCCTCAGGCTCAGGACCCCAATGTGGACACTTTCCCTGTGGACACGGGAGGGTAAGCGTGCAAGCCCTAGAGGGCAGGCACCGCGTCATCTCTGGGCACCATTGTTTTCAGTACAAAGCCAAGGGCCACACAGCTGCCGAGATGGGGTTCTACCTGCCCTTCCCCCGTAGGCATGGGCACCAGGCACAGGCTGGGACCCAGGGGTCCCTCTCCCAGTTACCTCTTCCCTCCGCTCCTCCCCCACAGCTTCTTTTTGGGGAAACAAGCATATTTGTCAACCCAGGAATCACCATGAGTTTGCATTTTCCACGGGAGGTTTCCGGAGATGCCAGGGCAGGCCAGCTCCAGGGATGACGGCCGCTCCCAGGTCTCAGGGTGGCGGGGCACATGAAGGGAAACAGGTGGGGGCAGAGGCCACCAGCTCCGGACGTGCTGTCCCGCCCCCACGCAGCCAGCTCATGGGCTGAGTCCCTCATCCCAGCACCCCGGCTCGATGCCACGGGACAGCATGGCCTGCGCTCGCTCTCCACCTCTGTGCTGCGGGCCCCGGTGTGTCTCCACACCGAGCCTCGGGTTGCCCATCTGTACATTGGAGACACTCCCGTGAGAACCCCAGCGGGCCTGGGGTGGCACTGCTCACTCAGTTCGATGCTCTCCGCCAGAACTCCCCATGAATTCGCCACTTTGTGGGAAGGCGTCACATACACATTTCTCTCTGGGACATTCTGTTGGGTTGAGTGAGCACGGCTGCTGGAGCTTGGCCACGAGGATGGCGGGAGCCTCCCTGAGCTGAACGGAGGCCCCACAGCCGTGACCTTACAGAGGCCCTCTTGACTTTGCTCGGGGCCCGGGTGAGGGACCCACAGACCTGTCAGGCCCCCGGCAGCGCCCCAGCGCCTGACCAGTTCCTGTGCAAACTGCAGAGGCGGGACTGGAGGCCGCCTTCCCACCGGCCCGCCGGACCAGGGGTCTGGGCCCTGCACCCGCTCTGGACTCCGACGCCAGGGGTGCCAGAGGTTCTGGAGGTCAGACCCCGAGGCTCAGCTGGGCGTGTCCTGTCCCTTCTGTAGCCGCTCTGCCCATCACGAGGGGGCAAGTTCTCGATTCCCTGGTTAAATGTCTCTCTGGGCGGGTGTTCTCCATGTTTGTCCTGCACCCTGACAGACACAGCTGGGAAAAGGTGACAGATACACCATGGAGCAGGTGACAGACACCTGGGTAGAAGTGGTGGATGCACCCAGGTCACAGTAAATTAGGCCCCTGTGTGAAGGTGCAGGCACGCCGGCTCTCAGGAGGTGACGATGTTTCAGGGGGGTTAGAATTTTACCTCAGCTGAAAACACCTGCTATGTCTGAACATTCGTGTCCCCCCAAAACCCATAATGGTGAAACCTAACCCCCAGGTGATGGTGGTAGCAGGTGGGGCCTGTGGGGCCATTAGATCATGAGGATGGAGCCCAAGGTGGGATAGTGACCTTATAAAAGAGAGCCCAGAGAGCCTACCACGTGAGGGTACAGTGAGAAGAGGAAGCTGGTTCTCACCAGACAGCGAATCTGCTGACGCCTTGACCTCAGATTTCCAGCCTCCTGAAGTATGTGCGTGTACAAGCCACGCAGTCTATACTTTGTTCTAGCGCCTTAACCAAGAGCCCCTCTGAGGAAACATCCCACAAGCCTGTGGCAGGGAAGGTCCTGCTGTCATCTGCCACCCAAGACCTGTGAGGCCGCTCTCCTTAGGGCCCTGTGGTAGGTTCCTTCCCCTGAGCCAGGCCTCGGGAGCCGTCCGGTGAGCTGCGGTGGTCCAGGGCTCCTGCCCCCCAGCTGTGGCCAAGCAGGCTTCCCCTGACTGCCGGCTTTCTCCTGTCCATGACCCGCCAAGGCCTTGCCCCTGAGCCCAGGCTGTGCTCGGGCCTCTCCCTGGCTCCCGGCCTCGACAGTGCCTCCAAGACTGGACTCCATGCCTATAGCTGAGATCTGCGACGGCCCCGACTGCTGGCCGGGCCCATCTCCCAACTGCCTGGCCCACTGGTCAAACCCTGAAAGGCCCCCCCTCCGAGGCTGAGGCTTGGAGGAACAACGGGGCATCAATGCCTAGGCCCAGCACCTCCCCCCAGTGGGTCCCTGCCCTGCCTACCACCTGGTCGGTCAGTGCCGGTGACCTAAATGGATGAAGTCCCTTGGGGCACGGAAGTCACAACATGTCACAAATCCCCCCGCTCCCCCTACCGTGGCCACTCCAAGCCCTCGCCATTTGTCCCTGTATGTCCGCCTCCACACATCTACAGCCAGAACTACTCATGAGCCATGCCTCAGCACCTCCCACGTGCTGTGCCCACAGCTGGAACATTCTTTCCTAACCCCCATGGGTTTATCCTGAAGACTGGTAAGATGTTGCCTCATCCAGGAAGCCCTTCCAAATACTTCAGTAGCAAGAGTAGGTCCTTCTGGCCACAGTGGTACTGGAGTGCAGGGGCTGGGACAGGCTGCCTGGGGGCAGAGGATCGTTCCCGGGATTTGAGAAGTAACAGAAGTGTGAGGATCATTAAGGAGAGTGAGATGAGGTATGAGAAGGTGTGAGGAGGTATCTGGAGAGTATTGAGGTATGAGGTGTGAGGAGGGGGTGAGGAGGTGAAAGGATGGTGTGATGGGAGGTGTGTAGAGCCGTGAGAATGATGTGAGGGGTGAGGAGGAGGTGAGGAGGTATCTGGAGAGTGTGTTGAGGTGTGAGGAGGGAGTGAGGAGTGAGGAGGGTGTGTGGAGAGTATTAAGGTGTGAGGAGGGAGTGAGGAGGGTGTGTGGAGTGTATTAAAGTGTGAGATGTGAGGAGGTGTGAGGAGGTGTGAGGAGGGTATGTGGAGAGTATTAAGGTGTGAGTTGTGAGAGGGTGTGTGGAGGTGTGAGGAGGGAGTGAGGAGGTGTGAGGAGGTGTGAGGAGA